>NC_091208.1:29917222-30157222 GCF_040958095.1 Procambarus clarkii
TCTCTCTCTCTCTCTCTCTCTCTCTCTCTCTCTTCTCTCTCTCTCTCTCTCTCTCTCTCTCTCTCTTTCTCTCTCTCACTCTCTCTCTCACTCTCTCTCTCACTCTCTCTCTCTCTCTCTCTCTCTCTCTCTCTCTCTCTCTTCTCTCTCTCTCTCTCTCTCTCTCTCTCTCTCTCTCTCTCTCTCTCTCTCTTTCTCTCTCTCACTCTCTCTCTCACTCTCTCTCTCACTCCTCTCTCTCTCTCTCTCTCTCTCTCTCTCTCTCTCTCTATCTCTCTCTCCTCTCTCTCTCTCTCTCTCTCTCTCTCTCTCTCTCTCTCTCTCTCTCTTTCTCTCTCTCTCTCTCTCCCCCCCCCCCAGTTGGAAGCACCAGACCAGACAGCTACTCCACCTAGCCATGTGCTGCACCCCCTCTCCCACCCACCCCCTCCACGTCCCCTCACGCACCCACCCCCTATCCCCTCACCCCCTCCACGTCCCCTCACGCACCCACCCCCTATCCCCTCACCCCCTCCACGTCCCCTCCCGCACCCACCCCCTCCTCCCCGTGCACCAGGAGGCTGGACCAGTCCTCCAGGAAGTGGACCTCCACAAACTCTCATTGGCCGAGGAGCAGCGGGATGGAATACCTCAGACGGAGGATGGTGGACAGGAGTCGCCGGTGACGGAGGATGGTGGACAGGGGTCGTCGGTGACGGAGGATGGTGGACAGGAGTCGCCGGTGACGGAGGATGGTGGACAGGAGTCGCCGGTGACGGAGGAAGATGGACGAGACCTGTCCTGGGGGGAGGCTTGGTAAGGCGTCCGATCTGTGTACCTTCCTGTGGAACCCTGTGACGACCGTCCTGCCGTCACAGAGTACTGGAATGTCCGTCCTGCCGTCACAGAGTACTGGAATGTCCATCCTCCCCGTCACAGAGTACTGGAATGTCCGTCCTGCCGCCACAAAGTACTGGAATGTCCGTCCTCCCCGTCACAGAGCACTGGAATGTCCGTCCTGCCGTCACAGAGCACTGGAATGTCTGTACTGCCCTCACAGAGTACTGGAATGTCCGTCCTGCCGTCACAGAGTACTGGAATGTCCGTCCTCCCCGTCACAGAGTACTGGAATGTCCGTCCTCCCCGTCACAGAGTACTGGAATGTCCGTCCTGCCGTCACAGAGTACTGGAATGTCCGTCCTGCCGTCACAGAGTACTGGAATGTCCGTCCTGCCGTCACAGAGTACTGGAATGTCCGTCCTGCCGTCACAGAGTACTGGAATGTCTGTACTGCCGTCACAGAGTACTGGAATGTCCGTCACAGAGTACTGGAATGCCTGTCCTGCCGTAACAGAGTACTGGAATGTCCTTCACAGAGTACTGGAATGTCCGTCCTGCCCTCACAAAGTACTGCAATGTCCGTCCTGCCGTCACAAAGTACTGGAATGTCCGCCCCCACAGTTACACAGCAGTGATAACGCACAGGGAGATAACACGACCCTCATGAACCTTCCTTCACTCTCTTGTAACCTCATGGATCCTCCTATAACCTCATGGATCCTCCTGTAACCTCCTGGATCCTCCTGTAACCTCATGGATCCTCCTGTAACCTCCTGGATCCTCCTGTAACCTCATGGATCCTCCTGTAACCTCATGGATCCTCCTGTAACCTCCTGGATCCTCCTGTAACCTCATGGATCCTCCTGTAACCTCATGGATTCTCCTGTAACCTCATGGATCCTCCTGTAACCTCATGGACTCTCCTGTAACCTCATCTGTAACCTCTCCTGTAACGTCTAACCTCTCACGCTAAAAAAAAACTTCCTAACATCTCTGTGACTCATCTGAGTTTCAAGCTTCCATCCATGTCCCCTCGTTCTGTTATTATTCCGTGTGAACATTTCGTCTATATCCACTCTGTCAATCCCCCTGAGTATTTTATACGTTCCTATCATATCCCCCCCTCTCCCTTCTTTTTTCTAGTGTCGTAAGGCACAGTCCCTTCAGGCGCTCCTCATACCCCATCCCTCGTAGCTCTGGGACGAGTCTCGTTGCAAACCTCTGAACCTTTTCCAGTTTCATTATATGCTTCTTCAGATGGGGACTCCATAATGAGGCGGCATACTCTAAGACTGGCCTCACGTAGACTGTGTAAAGCGCCCTAAAAGCCTCCTCACTTAGGTTTCTGAATGATGTTCTAACTTTTGCCAGTGTAGAGTACGCTGCTGTCGTTATCCTATTTATATGTGCCTCAGGAGATAGATTAGGTGTTACGTCCACGCCCAGGTCTCTTTCTCGCGTCGTCACAGGTAGGCGGTTCCCGTTCATTGTGTACTGTCCCTTTTGTCTCCTATCTCCTAGTCCCATTTCCATAACTTTACATTTACTGGTGTTGAACTCCAGTAGCCATTTCTCTGACCATCTCTGCAACCTGTTCAGGTCCTCTTGGAGGATCCTGCAATCCTCGTGTGTGTGTGTGTGTGTGTGTGTGTGTGTGTGTGTGTGTGTGTGTGTGTGTGTGTGTGTGTACTCACCTGTTTGTACTCACCTATTTGTGCTTGCAGGATCGAGCATTGACTCATGGATCCAGCCTTTCCAGCTATCGGTTGTTTACAGCAATGACTCCTGTCCCATTTCCCTATCATACCTAGTTTTAAAAGTATGAATAGAGTTTGCTTCCACAACCTGTTCCTGAAGTGCATTCCATTTTTCCACTACTCTCACGCTAAAAGAAAACTTCCTAACATCTCTGTGACTCATCTGAGTTTCCAGTTTCCACCCATGTCCCCTCGTTCTGTTATTATTACGTGTGGACATTTCATCTATTTCCACTTTGTCAATTCCCCTGAGTATTTTATATATCCCTATCATATCTCCTCTCTCCCTTCTTTTCTCTAGTGTCGTAAGGTTCAGTTCCTTCAGACGCTCTTCATATCCCATCCCTCGTAACTCTGGGACAAGCCTCGTCGCAAACCTCTGAACCTTCTCCAGTTTCTTTGTGTTTCTTCAGGTGGGGGCTCCATGATGGCGCGGCATACTCTAAGACGGGTCTCACGTAGGCAGTGTAAAGCGCCCTAAAAGCCTCCTCATTTAGGTTTCTGAATGAAGTTCTAATTTTCGCCAGTGTAGAGTACGCTGCTGTCGTTATCCTATTTATATGTGCCTCAGGAGTTAGATTAGGTGTCACATCCACTCCCAGGTCTCTTTCTCGAATCGTTACAGGTAGGCTGTTCCCGTTCATTGTGTACTGTCCCTTTGGTCTCCTATCACCTGATCCCATTTCCATAACTTTACATTTACTGGTGTTAAACTGCAGTAACCATTTCCCTGACCATCTCTGCAACCTGTTTAAGTCCTCTTGAAGGATCCTACAATCCTCGTCTGTCACAACTCTTCTCATTAATTTTGCGTCATCCGCAAACATCGACATGTATGATTCCACTCCTGTAAACATATCATTTACGTAAATTATAAAGAGGATTGGTCCCAGCACCGATCCTTGAGGTACTCCACTTGTTACTGTTCGCCAGTCCGACTTCTCGCCCCTTACCATTACCCTCTGGCTCCTTCCTGTTAGGTAGTTCTTCACCCATACTAGGGCCTTTCCGCTTACTCCTGCCTGCCTCTCAAGTTTGTATAGCAGTCTCATGTGCGGTACCGTATCAAAGGCCTTTTGGCAGTCAAGAAATATGCAGTCTGCCCAGCCTTCCCTGTCCTGCCTTATCCTTGTTACTTTATCATAGAATTCTAAAAGGTTTGTTAGGCATGATTTCCCTGTCCAGAACCCATGTTGGTGCTTGTTTACAAACCCAATGCTCTCCAGGTGCTCAACAAGTCTTAGCCTAATTATTCTTTCAAGTATTTTGCTGGGGATGCTTGTTAGTGATACGGGTCTGTAGTTAAGTGCCTCCTCCCTATCACCTTTCTTGAAAATCGGTACGACATTTGCCTCCTTCCAGCAACTGGGCAATTCTCCCGACATAAGTGACTCATTAAAGATCATTGCCAGAGGCACGCTGAGAGCCTGCGCTGCCTCTATAAGTATCCACGGTGATACTTTGTCTGGTCCAACAGCTTTATTTGCATCCAGTGTTGTCAACTGTTTCATTACATCCTCTGCTGTCACCTCTATATCTGATAGTCTTTCATCTTGGGTAATCTCTTCTAACAATGGGAGCTGCTCAGGCTCGGTTGTGAACACTCCATGGAAACTGGCATTCAGTGCATCGCAGATTTCCTTGTCGCTTTCTGTATATGCCCCTTCTGTTTTCCTCAGTCTTGTCACTTGGTCATTTACCGACATCTTCCTTCTTATATGGCTATGTAGTAATTTAGGTTGCTTTATCGCCTTGACTGCAATATCATTCTCATAATTTCTTTCCGACACTCGTCTTATGTTAATGTAATCATTCCTAGCTCAGTTACATCTAATCCTGTTGTCCTCTGTCCTTTGTCTTCTGTACTTCCTCCACTCCCTCCTGCTTCTCACCTTTGCTTCCTGACACTGTCTATTAAACCATGGGTTATTATATTCCCTCCTGCTTTTTTCCTTTATTGTTGGAATAAATCTCTCTTCAGCATCCTTGCATTGCAATATGACTTGGTTCATCATACCTTGCACTGTTTTGCCTCTTAAGTTCTTCCTCCCACTGCACTTCTCCCAGGTAGTCCCTTATCCGTCTGTAGTCCCCTTTTCTGTAATCAAGTCTCCTTTCCCGGACCTCTTGTTCATTGTGTGTGTGTGTGTGTGTGTGTGTGTAGGTGTCCCCCGTGAGGCCTGTATCAGTGGAGTTAGAAGACTTTAATCCCATCAGTCTGAACAGTATCATTCTGAGTTTATCATTATATCATTATGTATCATTATCCTATCATTCTGACCAGCAGCTCCAGCTCCCTGAGTGTAACAAGGGAGTCAACTCTCCTAGAAATAACTTATTCAGCCAAATCCACAGCCAACTTTCCCGGCCAAAACTTCAGCGTGTATCCTGGGACCACACCTGTCTATAGGAGTGTAATCCTATAGCTAGATATAGTCACGTACCTGTCTATAGGAGTGTAATCCTATAGCTAGATATAGTCACATACCTGTCTATAGGAGTGTAATCCTATAGCTAGATATAGTCACATACCTGTCTATAGGAGTGTAATCCTATAGCTAGATATAGTCACGTACCTGTCTATAGGAGTGTAATCCTATAGCTAGATATAGTCACATACCTGTCTATAGGAGCCAGGTGTGTGTGTGTGTGTGTGTGTGTGTGTGTGTGTGTGTCACATCTCGGTGACCTGTGTACACGTGTGTGTGTGTGTGTGTCTCACCAGCCTGCTTGTCTCTTGAGACCATCACTGACCTTTTCCCGACTTCCAGGAAGACGTCGACAGTGTCCGCGCCAGCTGACCTCTTGAAACCCAGGGACAGGACTCGTAATCACGTGACCACCAACGAACCAATCCGGGGTCCGCTTTTAGCTGCCAGGTGAGCGAGCGCAGCTGATTCGCCAATTCCATTTACTCGTAATCTCAATAATATGATTACAATCAGTTTATGTAATCTAAGGTCAAACTGGACCTTTCTAATCACTGTATCCTTATGGCATGTATTATAATTCATTCCTTTTATCACGTTTCATAAAAACCTGCTGTAATGTACTATACGAACCTAAAATCAATCGATTATTTTAAGGAGATACGAAGGCAAACATTTTAGGGAAATGGTAAGACATGTGATCTAATTTTATTCTCGGAATATTTATATATTAATGTGAATATGTGATAGTTAGTCGCTGTGTTGTTATGGGTTAAATTAGTGATGTTGTCTATGTTTACAGAGGCTGGAGGCACCGGAGCCGGGAGGTGGCGGAGCTGGAGACTGTGTTGTGAGGCTCCTGGCCTGCTGACACTGGTGACTGTGTTGTGAGGCTCCTGGCCCGCTGACACTGGTGACTGTGGTGTGAGGCTCCTGGCCCGCTGACACTGGTGACTGTGTTGTGAGGCTCCTGGCCCGCTGACACTGGTGACTGTGTTGTGAGGCTCCTGGCCCGCTGACACTGGTGACTGTGTTGTGAGGCTCCTGGCCTGCTGACACTGGTGACTGTGTTGTGAGGCTCCTGGCCTGCTGACACTGGTGACTGTGGTGTGAGGCTCCTGGCCTGCTGACACTGGTGACTGTGGTGTGAGGCTCCTGGCCCGCTGACACTGACTGGTGACTGTGGTGTGAGGCTCCTGGCCCGCTGACACTGGTGACTGTGGTGTGAGGCTCCTGGCCTGCTGACACTGGTGACTGTGGTGTGAGGCTCCTGGCCCGCTGACACTGACTGGTGACTGTGGTGTGAGGCTCCTAGCCCGCTGACACTGGAGACTGTGGTGTGAGGCTCCTGGCCCGCTGACACAGGTGACTGTGGTGTGAGACTCCTGGCCTGCTGACACTGACTGGTGACTGTGGTATGAGGCTCCTGGCCTGCTGACACTGACTGGTGACTGTGGTGTGAGGCTCCTGGCCTGCTGACACTGACTGGTGACTGTGGTGTGAGGCTCCTGGCCCGCTGACACTGGTGACTGTGGTGTGAGGCTCCTGGCCTGCTGACACTGGTGACTGTGGTGTGAGGCTCCTGGCCCGCTGACACTGACTGGTGACTGTGGTGTGAGGCTCCTGGCCCGCTGACACTGGTGACTGTGGTGTGAGGCTCCTGGCCTGCTAACACTGGTGACTGTGTTGTGAGGCTCCTGGCCTGCTGACACTGACTGGTGACTGTGGTATGAGGCTCCTGGCCTGCTGACACTGACTGGTGACTGTGGTGTGAGGCTCCTGGCCTGCTGACACTGACTGGAGACTGTGGTGTGAGGCTCCTGGCCTGCTGACACTGACTGGTGACTGTGGTGTGTGGCTCCTGGCCCGCTGACACTGGTGACTGTGGTGTGAGGCTCCTGGCCTGCTGACACTGGTGACTGTGTTGTGAGGCTCCTGGCCCGCTGACACTGGTGACTGTGTTGTGAGGCTCCTGGCCTGCTGACACTGGTGACTGTGTTGTGAGGCTCCTGGCCTGCTGACACTGGTGACTGTGGTGTGAGGCTCCTGGCCCGCTGACACTGGTGACTGTGTTGTGAGGCTCCTGGCCCGCTGACACTGGTGACTGTGTTGTGAGGCTCCTGGCCTGCTGACACTGACTGGTGACTGTGGTGTGAGGCTCCTGGCCCGCTGACACTGACTGGTGACTGTGGTGTGAGGCTCCTGGCCCGCTGACACTGGCTGGTGACTGTGGTGTGAGGCTCCTGGCCCGCTGACACTGGTGACTGTGTTGTGAGGCTCCTGGCCTGCTGACACTGACTGGTGACTGTGGTGTGAGGCTCCTGGCCTGCTGACACTGACTGGTGACTGTGGTGTGAGGCTCCTGGCCCGCTGACACTGGCTGGTGACTGTGGTGTGAGGCTCCTGGCCCGCTGACACTGGCTGGTGACTGTGGTGTGAGGCTCCTGGCCTGCTGACACTGACTGGTGACTGTGGTGTGAGGCTCCTGGCCCGCTGACACTGGCTGGTGACTGTGGTGTGAGGCTCCTGGCCCGCTGACACTGGCTGGTGACTGTGGTGTGAGGCTCCTGGCCTGCTGACACTGACTGGTGACTGTGGTGTGAGGCTCCTGGCCCGCTGACACTGGCTGGTGACTGTGGTGTGAGGCTCCTGGCCTGCTGACACTGGCTGGTGACTGTGGTGAGAGGCTCCTGGCCCGCTGACACTGGCTGGTGACTGTGGTGTGAGGCTCCTGGCCTGCTGACACTGACTGGTGACTGTGGTGTGAGGCTCCTGGCCTGCTGACACTGGTGACTGTGTTGTGAGGCTCCTGGCCTGCTGACACTGACTGGTGACTGTGGTGTGAGGCTCCTGGCCTGCTGACACTGGTGACTGTGTTGTGAGGCTCCTGGCCCGCTGACACTGGTAACTGTGGTGTGAGGCTCCTGGTCCGCTGACACTGGTGACTGTGTTGTGAGGCTCCTGGCCTGCTGACACTGACTGGTGACTGTGGTGTGAGGCTCCTGGCCTGCTGACACTGGTGACTGTGTTGTGAGGCTCCTGGCCCGCTGACACTGGTGACTGTGGTGTGAGGCTCCTGGCCTGCTGACACTGACTGGTGACTGTGGTGTGAGGCTCCTGGCCCGCTGACACTGGTGACCTTGGTGTGAGGCCTCCTGGCCTGCTGACACTGGTGACTGTGGTGTGAGGCTCCTGGCCGCTGACACTGACTGGTGACTGTGGTGTGAGGCTCCTGGCCCGCTGACACTGGTGACTGTGGTGTGAGGCTCCTGGCCTGCTAACACTGGTGACTGTGTTGTGAGGCTCCTGGCCTGCTGACACTGACTGGTGACTGTGGTATGAGGCTCCTGGCCTGCTTACACTGACTGGTGACTGTGGTGTGAGGCTCCTGGCCTGCTGACACTGACTGGAGACTGTGGTGTGAGGCTCCTGGCCTGCTGACACTGACTGGTGACTGTGGTGTGTGGCTCCTGGCCCGCTGACACTGGTGACTGTGGTGTGAGGCTCCTGGCCCTGCTGACACTGGTGACTGTGTTGTGAGGCTCCTGGCCCGCTGACACTGGTGACTGTGTTGTGAGGCTCCTGGCCTGCTGACACTGGTGACTGTGTTGTGAGGCTCCTGGCCTGCTGACACTGGTGACTGTGGTGTTGAGGCTCCTGGCCCGCTGACACTGGTGACTGTGTTGTGAGGCTCCTGGCCCGCTGACACTGGTGACTGTGTTTGTGAGGCTCCTGGCCTGCTGACACTGACTGGTGACTGTGGTGTGAGGCTCCTGGCCCGCTGACACTGACTGGTGACTGTGGTGTGAGGCTCCTGGCCCGCTGACACTGGCTGGTGACTGTGGTGTGAGGCTCCTGGCCCGCTGACACTGGTGACTGTGTTGTGAGGCTCCTGGCCTGCTGACACTGACTGGTGACTGTGGTGTGAGGCTCCTGGCCTGCTGACACTGACTGGTGACTGTGGTGTGAGGCTCCTGGCCCGCTGACACTGGCTGGTGACTGTGGTGTGAGGCTCCTGGCCCGCTGACACTGGCTGGTGACTGTGGTGTGAGGCTCCTGGCCTGCTGACACTGACTGGTGACTGTGGTGTGAGGCTCCTGGCCCGCTGACACTGGTGACTGTGTTGTGAGGCTCCTGGCCTGCTGACACTGACTGGTGACTGTGGTGTGAGGCTCCTGGCCCGCTGACACTGGCTGGTGACTGTGGTGTGAGGGTCCTGGCCTGCTGACACTGACTGGTGACTGTGGTGTGAGGCTCCTGGCCCGCTGACACTGGCTGGTGACTGTGGTGTGAGGCTCCTGGCCTGCTGACACTGGCTGGTGACTGTGGTGAGAGGCTCCTGGCCCGCTGACACTGGCTGGTGACTGTGGTGTGAGGCTCCTGGCCTGCTGACACTGACTGGTGACTGTGGTGTGAGGCTCCTGGCCTGCTGACACTGGTGACTGTATTGTGAGGCTCCTGGCCTGCTGACACTGACTGGTGACTGTGGTGTGAGGCTCCTGGCCTGCTGACACTGGTGACTGTGTTGTGAGGCTCCTGGCCCGCTGACACTGGTGACTGTGGTGTGAGGCTCCTGGCCCGCTGACACTGGTGACTGTGTTGTGAGGCTCCTGGCCTGCTGACACTGACTGGTGACTGTGGTGTGAGGCTCCTGGCCTGCTGACACTGGTGACTGTGTTGTGAGGCTCCTGGCCCGCTGACACTGGTGACTGTGGTGTGAGGCTCCTGGCCCGCTGACACTGACTGGTGACTGTGTTGTGAGGCTCCTGGCCTGCTGACACTGACTGGTGACTGTGGTGTGAGGCTCCTGGCCCGCTGACACTGGTGACTGTGTTGTGAGGCTCCTGGCCCGCTGACACTGGTGACTGTGGTGTGAGGCTCCTGGCCCGCTGACACTGACTGGTGACTGTGTTGTGAGGCTCCTGGCCTGCTGACACTGACTGGTGACTGTGGTGTGAGGCTCCTGGCCTGCTGACACTGGTGACTGTGGTGTGAGGCTCCTGGCCCGCTGACACTGGTGACTGTGTTGTGAGGCTCCTGGCCTGCTGACACTGACGGTGACTGTGGTGTGAAGGCTCCTGGCCTGCTGACACTGGTGACTGTGTGTGAGGCTATGGCTGCTGCCTGGGGGCCTGGGCGGGAACACTGACTGGTGACTGTGTTGTGAGTGCTCCTGGCCTGCTGACACTGACTGGTGACTGTGTTGTGAGGCTCCTGGCCTGCTGACATGACTGGTGACTGTGTTGTGGAGGCTCCTGGCCCTGCTGACACTGAATGGTGACTGTGTGCTGTGAGGCTCCTGGCCCTGCTGGACACTGACTGGTGACTTGTGGTGTGAGGCCTCCTGGCCTGCTGACACGACTGGTGACTGTGGTGGAGGCTCCTGGCCTGCTGACACTGGACTGGTGACTGTGTTGGAGGCTCCTGGCCTGCTGACACTGACCTGGTGACTGTGGGTGTGAGGCTCCTGGCCCTCTGACACTGACTGGTGACTGTGGTGTGAGGCTCCTGGCCTGCTGCCACTGACTGGTGACTGTGTTGTGAGGCTCCCTGGGCCCTGCTGACTACTGGATGACTGGTGGATGTGGTGTGAGGCTCCTGGCCTGCTGACACTGACTGGTGACTGTGGTGTGAGGCTCCTGGCCTGCTGACACTGACTGTGACTGTGTTGTGAGGCTCCTGGCCTGCTGACACTGACTGGTGACTGTGGTGTGAGGCTCCTGGCCTGCTGCACTGACTGGTGACTGTGTTGTGAGGCTCCTGGCCTGCTGACACTGAACTGGTGACTGGTTGTGAGGCTCCTGGCCTGCTGACAACTGGTGACTGTGGTGTGAGGCTCCTGGCCTGCTGACACTGACTGTGACTGTGGTGTGAGGCTCCTGGCCGCTGACACTGGTGGACTGTGTGTGAGGCCTCTGGCATGCTGACACTGGTGGACTGTGTTGTGAGGCTCCCTGGCCTGCTGACCACTGACTGGTGACTGTGTGTGAGGCTCCTGGCCTGCTGACCACTGGTGACTGTGTTGTGAGGCTCCTGGCCATGCTGACACTGGTGACTGTGGTGTGTAGGCTCCTGGCCTGCTGACACTGACTGGTGACTGTGGTGTGAGGCTCCTGGCCTGCTGAACACTGGTGACTGTGTTGTGAGGCTCCTGGCCTGCTGGACACTGGTGACTGTGTGTGTGAGGCTCCTGGCCTGCTGACACTGATGGTGACTGTGGTGGTGAGGCTCCTGGCCTGCTGACACTGACTGGTGACTGTGTGTGAGGCTCCTGGCCTGCTGACACGCTGGTGACTGTGGTGTGAGGCTCCTGGCCTGCTGACACTGACTGGTGGACTGTGTTGTGAGGCTCCTGGCCTGCTGACACTGACTGGTGACTGTGGTGTGAGGCTCCTGGCCCGCTGACACTGGTGACTGTGTTGTGAGGCTCCTGGCCTGCTGACACTGACTGGTGACTGTGTTGTGAGGCTCCTGGTCGCTGACACTGACTGGTGACTGTGGTGTGAGGCTCCTGGCCCGCTGACACTGGTGACTGTGGTGTGTGGCTCCTGGCCTGCTGACACTGACTGGTGACTGTGGTTGTGAGGCTCCTGGCCCTGCTGACACTGGTGACTGTGGTGTGAGGCTCCTGGCCTGCTGACACTGACTGGTGACTGTGGTGTGAGGCTCCTGGCCTGCTGACAACTGGTGACTGTGGTGTGAGGCTCCTGGCCTGCTGACACGGTGACTGTGGTGTGAGGCTCCTGGCCTGCTGACACTGACTGGTGACTGTGTTGTGAGGCTCCTGGCCTGCTGACACTGGTGACTGTGTTGTGAGGCTCCTGGCCTGCTGACACTGGTGACTGTGTTGTGTGGCTCCTGGCCTGCTGACACTGGTGACTGTGGTGTGTGGCTCCTGGCCTGCTGACACTGACTGGTGACTGTGTTGTGAGGCTCCTGGCCTGCTGACACTGACTGGTGACTGTGGTGTGAGGCTCCTGGCCTGCTGACACTGACTGGTGACTGTGGTGTGTGGCTCCTGGCCTGCTGACACTGACTGGTGACTGTGTTGTGAGGCTCCTGGCCTGCTGACACTGACTGGTGACTGTGGTGTGAGGCTCCTGGCCTGCTGACACTGACTGGTGACTGTGTTGTGAGACTCCTGGCCTGCTGACACTGACTGGTGACTGTGGTGTGAGGCTCCTGGCCCGCTGACACTGGTGACTGTGTTGTGAGGCTCCTGGCCTGCTGACACTGACTGGTGACTGTGGTGTGAGGCTCCTGGCCCGCTGACACTGGTGACTGTGTTGTGAGGCTCCTGGCCTGCTGACACTGGTGACTGTGGTGTGAGGCTCCTGGCCTGCTGACACTGACTGGTGACTGTGGTGTGAGGCTCCTGGCCCGCTGACACTGGTGACTGTGTTGTGAGGCTCCTGGCCTGCTGACACTGGTGACTGTGGTGTGTGGCTCCTGGCCTGCTGACACTGACTGGTGACTGTGTTGTGAGGCTCCTGGCCTGCTGACACTGGTGACTGTGTTGTGAGGCTCCTGGCCTGCTGACACTGGTGACTGTGGTGTGAGGCTCCTGGCCCGCTGACACTGGTGACTGTGTTGTGAGGCTCCTGGCCTGCTGACACTGACTGGTGACTGTGGTGTGAGGCTCCTGGCCTGCTGACACTGGTGACTGTGGTGTGAGGCTCCTGGCCTGCTGACACTGACTGGTGACTGTGTGTGAGGCTCCTGGCCTGCTGACACTGACTGGTGACTGTGGTGTGAGGCTCCTGGCCCGCTGACACTGACTGGTGACTGTGTTGTTGAGGCTCCTGCCTGCTGACACTGACTGGTGACTGTGTTGTGAGGCTCCTGGCCGCTGACACTGACTGGTGACTGTGGTGTGTAGGCTCCTGGCCTGCTGACACTGACTGGTGACTGTGGTGTGAGGCTCCTGGCCTGCTGACACTGGCTGGTGACTGTGTTGTGAGGCTCCTGGCCTGCTGGACACTGACTGGTGACTGTGGTGTGAGGCTCCTGGCCTGCTGGACACTGACTGGTGACTGTGGTGTGAGGCTCCTGGCCTGCTGACACTGACTGGTGACTGTGTTGTGAGGCTCCTGGCCTGCTGACACTGGTGGACTGTGGTGTGAGGCTCCTGGCCTGCTGACACTGGTGACTGTGTTGTGAGGCTCCTGGCCTGCTGACACTGGTGACTGTGTTGTGAGGCTCCTGGCCTGCTGACACTGGAGACTGTGTTGTGAGGCTCCAGGCCTGCTGACACTGGTGACTGTGGTGTGAGGCTCCTGGCCTGCTGACACTGACTGGTGACTGTGGTGTGAGGCTCCTGGCCTGCTGACACTGACTGGTGACTGTGGTGTGAGGCTCCTGGCCTGCTGACACTGACTGGTGACTGAGGTGTGAGGCTCCTGGCCTGCTGACACTGGTGACTGTGGTGTGAGGCTCCTGGCCTGCTGACACTGGTGACTGTGTTGTGAGGCTCCTGGCCTGCTGACACTGACTGGTGACTGTGGTGTGAGGCTCCTGGCCTGCTGACACTGACTGGTGACTGTGGTGTGAGGCTCCTGGCCTGCTGACACTGACTGGTGACTGTGGTGTGAGGCTCCTGGCCTGCTGACACTGACTGGTGACTGTGGTGTGAGGCACCTGGCCCGCTGACACTGACTGGTGACTGTGGTGTGAGGCTCCTGGCCTGCTGACACTGGTGACTGTGTTGTGAGGCTCCTGGCCTGCTGACACTGACTGGTGACTGTGGTGTGAGGCTCCTGACCTGCTGACACTGACTGGTGACTGTGTTGTGAGGCTCCTGGCCTGCTGACACTGACTGGTGACTGTGGTGTGAGGCTCCTGGCCCGCTGACACTGCTGTGACTGTGTTGTGAGGCTCCTGGCCCTGCTGACACTGTGTGACTGTGGTGTGAGGCTCCTGGCCTGCTGACACTGGTGACTGTCGTGTGAGGCTCCTGGCCTGCTGACACTGACTGGTGACTGTGGTGTGAGGCTCCTGGCCCGCTGACACTGGTGACTGTGGTGTGAGGCTCCTGGCCTGCTGACACTGGTGACTGTGGTGTGAGGCTCCTGGCCTGCTGACACTGACTGGTGACTGTGGTGTGTGGCTCCTGGCCTACTGACACTGGTGACTGTGGTGTGAGGCTCCTGGCCTGCTGACACTGACTGGTGACTGTGGTGTGAGGCTCCTGGCCTGCTGACACTGACTGGTGACTGTGGTGTGAGGCTCCTGGCCTGCTGACACTGGTGACTGTGTTGTGAGGCTCCTGGCCTGCTGACACTGACTGGTGACTGTGGTGTGAGGCTCCTGGCCTGCTGACACTGGTGACTGTGGTGTGAGGCTCCTGGCCTGCTGACACTGACTGGTGACTGTGGTGTGTGGCTCCTGGCCTGCTGACACTGGTGACTGTGGTGTGAGGCTCCTGGCCTGCTGACACTGACTGGTAACTGTGGTGTGAGGCTCCTGGCCTGCTGACACTGGTGACTGTGTTGTGAGGCTCCTGGCCTGCTGACACTGGTGACTGTGGTGTGAGGCTCCTGGCCTGCTGACACTGGTGACTGTGTTGTGAGGCTCCTGGCCTGCTGACACTGGTGACTGTGTTGTGAGGCTCCTGGCCTGCTGACACTGGTGACTGTGGTGTGAGGCTCCTGGCCTGCTGACACTGACTGGTGACTGTGGTGTGTGGCTCCTGGCCTGCTGACACTGACTGGTGACTGTGGTGTGAGGCTCCTGGCCTGCTGACACTGACTGGTGACTGTGGTGTGAGGCTCCTGGCCCGCTGACACTGGTGACTGTGGTGTGAGGCTCCTGGCCTGCTGACACTGGTGACTGTGTTGTGAGGTTCCTGGCCTGCTGACACTGGTGACTGTGTTGTGAGGCTCCTGGCCTGCTGACACTGGTGACTGTGTTGTGAGGCTCCTGGCCTGCTGACACTGGTGACTGTGGTGTGAGGCTCCTGGCCTGCTGACACTGACTGGTGACTGTGGTGTGAGGCTCCTGGCCTGCTGACACTGGTGACTGTGGTGTGAGGCTCCTGGCCCGCTGACACTGGTGACTGTGTTGTGAGGCTCCTGGCCTGCTGACACTGGTGACTGTGGTGTGTGGCTCCTGGCCTGCTGACACTGGCTGGTGACTGTGGTGTGTGGCTCCTGGCCTGCTGACACTGACTGGTGACTGTGGTGTGAGGCTCCTGGCCTGCTGACACTGACTGGTGACTGTGGTGTGAGGCTCCTGGCCTGCTGACACTGACTGGTGACTGTGGTGTGAGGCTCCTGGCCTGCTGACACTGACTGGTGACTGTGGTGTGAGGCTCCTGGCCTGCTGACACTGACTGGTGACTGTGGTGTGAGGCTCCTGGCCTGCTGACACTGGTGACTGTGGTGTGAGGCTCCTGGCCTGCTGACACTGACTGGTGACTGTGTTGTGAGGCTCCTGGCCTGCTGACACTGGTGACTGTGGTGTGTGGCTCCTGGCCTGCTGACACTGACTGGTGACTGTGGTGTGAGGCTCCTGGCCTGCTGACACTGGAGACTGTGTTGTGAGGCTCCTGGCCTGCTGACACTGGAGACTGTGTTGTGAGGCTCCTGGCCCGCTGACACTGGAGACTGTGGTGTGAGGCTCCTGGCCCGCTGACACTGGTGACTGTGGTGTGAGGCTCCTGGCCCGCTGACACTGGTGACTGTGGTGTGAGGCTCCTGGCCTGCTGACACTGGAGACTGTGTTGTGAGGCTCCTGGCCTGCTGACACTGGAGACTGTGGTGTGAGGCTCCTGGCCTGCTGACACTGACTGGTGACTGTGTTGTGAGGCTCCTGGCCTGCTGACACTGACTGGTGACTGTGGTGTCAGGCTCCTGGCCTGCTGACACTGACTGGTGACTGTGGTGTCAGGCTCCTGGCCCGCTGACACTGGTGACTGTGGTGTGAGGCTCCTGGCCTGCTGACACTGGTGACTGTGGTGTGAGGCTCCTGGCCTGCTGACACTGACTGGTGACTGTGGTGTGAGGCTCCTGGCCCGCTGACACTGGTGACTGTGGTGTGAGGCTCCTGGCCTGCTGACACTGGTGACTGTGGTGTGAGGCTCCTGGCCTGCTGACACTGACTGGTGACTGTGTTGTGAGGCTCCTGGCCTGCTGACACTGACTGGTGACTGTGGTGTCAGGCTCCTGGCCTGCTGACAGCCTTGACACTCGTCTCAAGGGTGTCACCTTACAGCTGCTTCACCCCTCAAGGGTGTCACCTTACAGCTGCTCCACGTCTCAAGGGTGTCACCTTACAGCTGCTCCAGGCCTCAAGGGTGTCACCTTACAGCTGCTCCACGTCTCAAGGGTGTCACCTTACAGCTGCTCCAGGCCTCAAGGGTGTCACCTTACAGCTGCTCCACGTCTCAAGGGTGTCACCTTACAGCTGCTCCACGTCTCAAGGGTGTCACCTTACAGCTGCCCAACGTCTCAAGGGTGTCACCTTACAGCTGCCCAACGTCTCAAGGGTGTCACCTTACAGCTGCCCAACGTCTCAAGGGTGTCATCTTACAGCTGCTCCACGTCTCAAGGGTGTCACCTTACAGCTGCCCAACGGCTCAAGGGTGTCACCTTACAGCTGCCCAACGTCTCAAGGGTGTCACCTTACAGCTGTCCAACGTCTCAAGGGTGTCACCTTACAGCTGCCTAACGTCTCAAGGGTGTCATCTTACAGCTGCTCCACCCCTCAAGGGTGTCATCTTACAGCTGCCCAACGTCTCAAGGGTGTCACCTTACAGCTGCCCAACGTCTCAAGGGTGTCACCTTACAGCTGCTCCACGTCTCAAGGGTGTCACCTTACAGCTGCTCCACGTCTCAAGGGTGTCACCTTACAGCTGCTCCACGCCTCAAGGGTGTCACCTTACAGCTGCTCCACGACTCAAGGGTGTCACCTTACAGCTGCTCCACGTCTCAAGGGTGTCACCTTACAGCTGCTCCACGTATCAAGGGTGTCACCTTACAGCTGCTCCACGACTCAAGGGTGTCACCTTACAGCTGCTCCACCCCTCAAGGGTGTCACCTTACAGCTGCTCCACGTCTCAAGGGTGTCACCTTACAGCTGCTCCACGCCTCAAGGGTGTCATCTTACAGCTGCTCCACGTCTCAAGGGTGTCACATTACAGCTGCTCCACGCCTCAAGGGTGTCATCTTACAGCTGCTCCACGTCTCAAGGGTGTCACCTTACAGCTGCTCCACCCCTCAAGGGTGTCACCTTACAGCTGCTCCACGTCTCAAGGGTGTCACCTTACAGCTGCTCCACCCCTCAAGGGTGTCACCTTACAGCTGCTCCACCCCTCAAGGGTGTCACCTTACAGCTGCTCCACCCCTCAAGGGTGTCACCTTACAGCTGCTCCACCCCTCAAGGGTGTCACCTTACAGCTGCTCCACCCCTCAAGGGTGTCACCTTACAGCTGCTCCACCCCTCAAGGGTGTCACCTTACAGCTGCTCCACCCCTCAAGGGTGTCACCTTACAGCTGCTCCACCCCTCAAGGGTGTCACCTTACAGCTGCTCCACCCCTCAAGGGTGTCACCTTACAGCTGCTCCACCCCTCAAGGAAACTATAAACTCATCTTAACAGTCATCAATATACATCAAACTTCTTGAATTAAAAACAAAACCAAAAAAAAAGTTTCTGAAATATTTGCATCTTGGAACAAGCTTAATGTAATTCATTTTTCTTTGGAGAAATAAATATATGTTTTCATATGTTTTGCCACACGTAATTAAAGATATATTAATTTACCATTCGAATAATTTTCATTGTCATTCTGAACTCGTGAATACCTGTGAACGATAACACATGTCAAACTTCGGAAAATTATTGAAAATCTTCCTTTTCATTATTCCCTGTCCTGTTAAGCCAGTTTATTCCACAAAAATTAAGGTCATCCATGACACAAATACTGCTTCACTTAGGCGATGAGTCACAATAACGTGGCTGAAGTATGTTGACTAGACCACACACTAGAAATTGAAGAGACGACGACGTTTCGGTCCGTCCTGGACCATTCTCAAGTCGATTTCTCAAGTCACAATCGACTTGAGAATGGTCCAGGACGGACCGAAACGTCGTCGTCTCTTCAATTTCTAGTGTGTGGTCTGGTCAACATTAATATAATATAACAAAAAATAACAGATCTCCTCCTGTAGCAGGAGACTACTGGGGCCAGATTCACGAAGCAGTTACCCCAAGTACTTACGAACGAACATCTTACCCTTAATCTTTGACGGCTTTGGTTACATTATATTAAACAGTTTACAAGCATGAAAACTTGCCAATCAACTGTTGTTATTGTTATAAACAGCCTCCTGGTGCTTCGGAGCTCATTAACTGTTTAATAATTGTAAACAATGCCGCCAAAGATTGAAAAAAGATATACTGATTCGTAAGTGCTTGCGTAACTGCTTCGTGAATCTGGCCCCTGATATCCCAATATGTAGTGTGATGGCGGCTCTCTGACATGACACAGAGACCTTGGGAGACACATATGGACACATACTCCTCCTCCTATGTCTCCTCCTATGTCTCCTCCTATGTATCCTCCTATGTCTCCTCCAGTGTCTTCAACAAAGACATTGTTGCCCAAAATGGGGTGTTAGGAATCAGGGTGAAAAAATATACCCTCAATACAGTGTTTTATATAGTAGTGGTAAACTTTTGTATATTAATTCTTTGAATGGCCAACCCGTCCTCATCAGACCAAGTCCATTCCATCCAGCGGTCGACCCCAGAGACGTATTCATAAATGTTAACATGCTGTTCATGCAAAACAGGAATTTTCTCAGTTGTAAATTATTATACAATACAATTTTATTTAGGTAAGGTACATACATACAATAAATATTTACAAGGATTGTTTGACTTATAGGTAGAGCTAGTACATACAATGCCTAAAGCCACTATTACGCAAAGCGTTTCGGGCATTAATTATTATTTTATATTTCCATATTGTACATATTAAGGCCCCTGGTTAAGTTAGAGGTTAAGGTTCTGTTCACGATTATCTGTATTTTTTTGTATTTCTTTTTATTATAAAATAGACATACAAATTAAACAAGGCACCGAAGCACCCGATCATAAAAGGAACCCTTACAGAACAACCCGTTCTCGCAAATGTAATAAGTCAATATTGACTTATTAAATATGTGCATAGGTGACATACTTAACATAATTGATACGCTTAAAAAGATTCATAGAAAACACCGACCTTACCTAACCTACTTAGTATGTTAAGATAAGCATCTTATTGCTTCGTAATTACAATTATTACCTAACCTATAATAGGTACAGGTTAAGTAATAATTGTAATTACGAAGCAATAAGATGCTTATCTTAAGATACTAACAAGGTTAGGTAAGGTCGGTGTTTTCTATGAATCTTTTTAAGGGTATCTATTATGTTTAGTATATCACCTATGCACGTAGTTAATAAGTCAATATTGACTTTACGAATTTGCGAGAACGGGTTGCACAGAAACAACTCAGCCAGGGGTACAACTGGGACATCTCAGCCAGGGGTACCACTGGGACATCTCAGCCAGGGGTACCACTGGGACATCTCAGCCAGGGGTACCACTGGGACATCTCAGCCAGGGGTACCACTGGGACATCTCAGCCCAGGGGTACCACTGGGACATCTCAGCCAGGGGTACCACTGGGACATCTCAGCCAGGGGTACCACTGGGACATCTCAGCCCAGGGGTACCACTGGGACATCCACCACACGTAATGGGGGCGACGGCCCGACACTCACACACTCTGGCGCAACAACTACCTCCGGGGCCACACCAGTTAACAGACTGGACGTACAAGGCGTAGAACCCGCCACAACAGGCGGAGCAGCAGACAAGCAATCAGGCGCCTCAGGCACAGCACCCACACCGTCCTCAGAAACGTCCGAAGTCAACAGGGGCGGAAAGTCCTCCTCACGAGAAACATTCACCCGACCAGTTGCTCCCACGTCGCACGCTGCAGCCAGATGACCCCCATTGACCCGACCAGTTGCTCCCACGTCGCACGCTGCAGCCAGATGACCCACATTGACCCGACCAGTTGCTCCCACGTCGCACGCTGCAGCCAGATGACCCACATTGACCCGACCAGTTGCTCCCACGTCGCACGCTGCAGCCAGATGACCCACATTGACCCGACCAGTTGCTCCCACGTCGCACGCTGCAGCGACATGACCCACATTACCACACCTGTAACAGGTGTAACAGGTGTGTGGTTGCCCATGATACTGGCAACGGAGCGTGTAACCCAACACGGACACAGAGGACGGAACACTACTCTTCAGAGACATGGTCAGGGTGCGGGAACCGTCAAGTATCCCGGTACAGTGCCCCGCAAGTACCTTGTACCAACGAATGCTTAGCACAGTACCAAACCGTCCAAACACAGCAGTTAGGAGAGCGTCGTTAAACTGGAAGGGGGCACCACGCACCGACACATACGTCAAGGTGACGCTGAGGTTCACTACCTTAACACAACCGTCGGCATCAGGGTAAACACGCCCCTCATACCGCCCCAGAAACCCCTGACAGGCCGCCTGATGGCAAAGCTTGACCACGGCGCGGTTCCCCTGCAGCAGCTGGACGCCCACCAATTCCGACAACTGCACATGGAGAACATCCTCCAGGGCAACACCAACCAACAAGTGGTCCACTGGCACCGTAAAGGCCAGACCAGCCGACGAGGTCCTCTTCAGTGGAGGCAGGTAAGTCCCCATGTCTCCTTAACTGGCGTACCACGCCCACCCAGGGGACAACACTCCCACAAACACCCTCCCCCCACAGTCATTAGGGTAGAATTGACGAGCAATACAAACGACACGTCTGCACCCAACAGCTGCCGACGAGCCAAACCCGATTATTTGTATTTGTAGTACGTGGGTGAAGCATTTACAGCGTTGTGGTTCGAACAAAAGTCGTCAGCGAAGCCTTTGTTCCGGAAGTGTTCGGACGTCATCAGTTGTGAGTCGTGCGTAAACTGTTTTTCATTTATAAACACCTGGGGGATTGGCGGGTGGATGGAATGGTCTTTGGGTCTTTGTTTATGAGGACGGGTTGTGAACTGCAGTCTTTGTTTAGAATGATACTTGAAGCTTTTGAATAGTACATGAAGTGTTAGAATGACACATGAAGCTTTAGAATAGTACTTGAAGCTTTAGAATGATACATGAAGCTTTAGAATGGTACTTGAAGCGTTAGAATGGTACATGAAGCTTTAGAATGATTATTGAAGCTTTAGAATGGTTCTTGAAGCATTAGAATGATTATTGAAGTTTTAGAATGGTACAGGAAGCTTTAGAATGGTACACGAAGTTTTAAAATAGTACACGAAGCCTTTGAATGGTACACGAAGCTTTAAAATGGTACATGAAGCCTTAGAATGGAACACGAAGCTTTAGAATGGTACACGAAGCTTTAGAAAGGTCGTAGATTTACATTAATCCTGTGAGGCAGCCCGTCCTCCAAACAAAGATCCAAAAGTGATTCCATCCACCCGCCAAACCCCCTGTTTATGAATGAAAAGCGGTTTACACACGACTCACAACTGCTGGCGTTCGAACATATCCGGAACAAGTGTTTCACTGACGAATTTTGTTCGAACCACAACGCTATAAATGCTTCACCCACGTACTACAAATACAAATAATCGCCAACAGAACCTAAACACCTAACCTATCCTATGCCTATATATACACAATATGCTAATATATTATAATATTAATTTATACTTGAGAAAATTCCCGTTTTGAATGAACAGCATGTTAAAATTTATTAATGCGTCTGTGGGGTCGACCGCTGGATGTAATGGACTTGAGTCGGGGACGGGTTGCTTCACGGACAGGAGTTGCCACTCCCTGAACTGAAATAAAACTGACTCTACTGATGTACGACGTACGACCAGTACGATGCTGGTTGATGTACGACGTACGACCAGTCCGATGCTGGTTGATGTACGACGCGGTTTTTGCGTGGTCTTGTGAAGTCCTGTGGGGTCCTGTGAAATCCTGTGGGGTCCTGTGAAATCCTGTGGGGTCCTGTGAAGTCCCGCGAAGTCCTGTAAAGCCCCGCGAAGTCCTGTGAAGTCCCGCGAGGTCCTGTGAAGTCCTACGTCATCAAGCAAAGTCCTACGAGGTCCGGTGAAGTGCTGTAAGGTTCTTCGAGGTCCTGTGGGTTCTATACATAAGGGTCCTATCAGTTCACTAGTTTTTAATGGGACTTGATAAGTCACCCATAATGTTCCGGACCCCTGGGTACATTTGTTGCAGTCCTTTTTTATATAGAGAGTCCTATAAAAAGTCCTGTAAAAAGTCCTATGCAACTTTTGGTTTCAAAAGCTCTTAGTAGCGTCGCTGTTGTGGGAGGCGGACCACGAGGTGAATGAGTTCCTTCCATGAAAGTCAGCAAAAGCTACAATAGAGCATTGACTCAGCTTCTGGGCCTGATGAATACATTGTCACGATACTTGAGTGTGTGTGTGTGATACGGGCTCACCATAGTCCGTGCTACATGGCCCTTTTGTTCCCAGTAGCGAATCTTAAACAACAACAACAACAACTTGAATGTGTGGTCTGGTTCACTCTCCTGGAAGAGTGAACCTCTCCGTATGTCGGAGTGTAGCTCCTGGACCCGTCAAGTGACACTAGAGCTAACTACGGTGACGTTAACTCGACGACCTCCGTGCATCGTGCAGGCGCAGACAGTTCCTTTGAACGGTGTATAACAGAGCTCCGTTGAGGCCACATGTCGCTATATGAGGTGAATATAGGCGGCACAGTCACACAGCACCTCAGTAGTAGGGATGGCAGTCCACAGGGGTCCTCCGGCCTGAAAAAAAGGTACCTGTGGACTGCACAGTCCACAGGGGTCCTCTCCCCCCCAAAAAAAAGGTACCTGTGGACTGCCATCCCTACTACTCACCTCGACCTTGTAAAGTTGTCCACGTGTGCAGGCGATGAGTCACAATAACTTGGCTATAGTATGTTGACCAGACCACACACTAGAAGGTGAAGGGACGACCACGTTTCGGTCCGTCCTGGACCATTCTCAAGTCGATTTTCCACGTACAATGCGTGTGTGCAGACACAGAGAATTGAACTGCATAGAGGAGCTAAGACGCCGCCGTCTCGTTGAGATAATCTGCGATTTCCTATATTGAAATGTTCATAAATGAAGGCGTTTGGATTGATATAAAGAGCAGCTGCTTCGTATAGGCCAATAGGCCCACTGTATCATGCGTTATTCTGCCGAAGAACGCTTCCCAGTGCTATATATGCACAGTTTAGCGTCTTATAACAATTATATATTCGAAATTACAAGATATATTGGAGTAAAAGCCCATTTAAAAGCCTCTGAGAATCTTAGTAAAAATATATAACCTATATAATGGTCGTTATATCTGGACCTTTGTTGGGGAGAAGAAATCCAAACACGAGACAATGGTCGCCTCCTCCATCATGTGGGCTGTCAGGTCCAGGCCCTGGCACTCCCAGTGTGGGAGCCCTGGGCCCTGGCACTCCCAGTGTGAGCCCCGGGCCCTGGCACTCCCAGTGTGGGGGCCCTGGCACTCCCAGTGTGGGCCCCCGGGCCTTGGCACTCCCAGTGTGGGGGACCTGGCACTCCCAGTGTGGGCCCCCGGGCCCTGGCACTCCCAGTGTGGGCCCCCGGGCCCTCGGCACTCCCAGTGTGGGCCCCCGGGCCCTCGGCACTCCCAGTGTGGGAGCCCTCGGCACCCTCTGGCACTACCAGTGTGGGGCCCCGGGCCCTCGGCACTCCCAGTGTGGGCCCCGGGCCCTGGCACTCCCTGGCACTCCCAGTGTGGGCCCCCGGGCCCTCGGCACACCCTGGCACTCCCAGTGTGGGGGCCCTGGACCCTCGGCACACCCTGGCACTCCCAGTGTGGGGGCCCTGGACCCTCGGCACACCCTGGCACTCCCAGTGTGTGGGACCTGGCACTCCCAGTGTGGGCCCCCGGGCCCTGGCACTCCCAGTGTGGGCCCCCGGGCCCTCGGCACTCCCAGTGTGGGCCCCCGGGCCCTCGGCACACCCTGGCACTCCCAGTGTGGGGGCCCTGGGCCCTCGGCACACCCTGGCACTCCCAGTGTGGGGGCCCTCGGCACACCCTGGCACTCCCAGTGTGGGGGCCCTGGGTCCTCGGCACACCCTGGCACTCCCAGTGTGGGGGCCCTGGACCCTCGGCTCACCCTGGCACTCCCAGTGTGGGGGCCCTGGACCCTCGGCACTCCCTGGCACTCCCAGTGTGGGGGCCCTGGACCCTCGGCACACCCTGGCACTCCCAGTGTGGGGGACCTGGCACTCCCAGTGTGGGCCCCCGGGCCCTGGCACTCCCAGTGTGGGCCCCCGGGCCCTCGGCACTCCCAGTGTGGGCCCCCGGGCCCTCGGCACACCCTGGCACTCCCAGTGTGGGGGCCCTGGGCCCTCGGCACACCCTGGCACTCCCAGTGTGGGGGCCCTGGGCCCTCGGCACATCCTGGCACTCCCAGTGTGGGGGCCCTGGGTCCTCGGCACACCCTGGCACTCCCAGTGTGGGGGCCCTGGACCCTCGGCACACCCTGGCACTCCCAGTGTGGGGGCCCTGGACCCTCGGCACACCCTGGCACTCCCAGTGTGGGGGCCCCGGACGGCAGCACATATCACAATAATCTCAAACAAGGATTTGTTATCCATTAGTTATCACCATAAATCATGGTTGATATTATCCTAAGTGAGGTGTCCCCGGCGGTGCCCGGGCTTCTGTCTGTCTGTCTCAAAACATAACAGAACAACATGATGTTGTACCACAGGGACATGTTCTGCGAGGACTCTAGACTTCATGAAGGGTAACGTAGTGTGTGTCAAGAGCCAGCAGTGTGATGCTAAACATCCCTCTCTCCCGGGATGGTTAGACAAGGTCATCGTATCCAGCACTGGCACACTTTGGAGGCTTTATGAGGATATCCTCATGAACACGAGAGGTAATAAAGTAATTGGAAAGCTCCAGGTACTTCATGTCTGAAGGGGCTAATGACTGGACATTCGGTAATGCAGAGAGATCGTGAAGGAGTTCTTGCTGGCAGAGTTTTCACGTTGAAGGCTAAGGTTCGGTAGGTAGTCACCCACCAAGACGGCTGAGCAACAGAGCTAACCACAATAGGGTAGAGTTGCAGAGGCACCAACTGCTGCCCAACCTGAACTTAGCTTTCCCTGGGCTGCAAGTGTATTTTGTAAGTGGTGATCATATCACCTTTTTTTTTTATTCTATCTTCTACTTTTGGCATGTGTGACGCCTCTAGCCTCTCCTCGTAACTCTTGTTTTTTTTTTTTTCAATTCCGGAAGCCATGTTGAGTGTGTGTACACACACACACACTTGTGTGAGTGTGTGTACACACACACACACTTGTGTGTGTCGACTAGGGTACAGGTTCCTGAGCCTATTGGGCTCTATCAATATCTACATTATAAACTGTGTATGGAGTCAGCCTCCACCACATCACTGCCTAATGCATTCTTTCTAATGTCTCTGTGGCTCTTGTGGGTACTCAGTCTCCACCTGTGTCCCCTTGTTCGCGTCCCACCAGTGTTAAAGAGTTTGTCTTTGTCTACCCTGTCAATTCCCCTGAAAATTGTGCAAGTAGTGATCATGTCTCCCCCTTACTCTTCTGTCTTCCAGTATCGTGAGGTGCATCTCACGCAGCCTTTCCTCGTAACTCATGCCTCTTAGTTCTGGGACTAGTCCTCTAAACTTTTTCCAGCTTCGTCTTGTGCTTGACAAGGTACGGGCTCCATGCTGAGGCCGCATAATCCTTTAACTTCTTCTAAAAAATAAACTTCTCCGTATTTCTCTCTGATTTTGGTATCATCATATATATATATATATGATATATATATGATATATATATGAAATATATAATATATATGAAATATGATACGTATATGAAATATATCGTATTTCTCTCTGATTTTGGTATCATCATATATATATATATATATATATATATATATATATATATATATATATATATATATATATATATATATATATATATATATATATATATATATATATATATATATATATATATATAATACTATAAACAAGAGAGGTCCCAGGACAGAGCCTTGAGTCAAGTACTCCACTTACAACATTTTTCCATTCGCACTTAACTCCATTTATATTAACTGTTACCTTTGGTATAGCCATGCCCTAATCCAACTTAATATAGTACCCCAATACCATGATCCTCTATCTTTCTAATCAATCTTCCACGCAGCCTTCTGCAGTGTCCTTAATTCCTATGGTCCTATGACTATACTCGGGACCATCGGTTGCTAGCTAATGATGTAGACCACTGCGCTCCCTAGCGTGTTAGACAGTCATTCTATATAACAACAATAACACAAATGAGATAACACAAATTATTACCAATACTCCTGTTAGTAGCACGGATTCCTACGCTAGAGTATCTGGGAACATTAAAGAGTTAGTTTAGTTCATTTATTATGCACCCCATACCCATCTTGTGGGGGGTAGTGGAAAGGGTTACAGAGGCACATAATGGGCTCAGGGACTGAACCCCACAATTCATTTAGCTAAGCAAGTTACAATCTTGATGAGCTAGTTACAAAATTCAATATAAGTCATCACATCAACAATGGGTTCGAGATCGACCACAAGTACAGGTTCTAAATTAAGCAACTGACATATGTGGAGAGCTAGTGTCACAATTGATATGTTTGTCCTGCACACCGCCCCCCATCCAGTGGGCAGCGGTGGATAGGTTACAATCACTCAGTTACTACCTACCGTTAACAAACTGGGGATATTTGGCTAAAATTTCTGGTAGCAGATCATTTTGAATGAAATATTTACACATCGCTGGAACATTGGTTATAAAATGGTCTCTAAATTCACGTATCTTTTCGCACTCCATCACATAGTGACGGAGGGTGTGCGAATAATTTTGTTGACACAGTTTACATTTGGTCAGGTCTACATCAGCAGATAATGAGAATTCCCAGAGATACTTGTAACCGAGTCTAAGCCGAGCAGTAGTAACATCTAGAAGTCTGCTGATTTTATTGGATGATCCATAGATGTGTGGCTCCTCTTGCATGATAGTATGATGATAGATGGAATTACTGGTGTCAATTTCACTTTGCCTCAGATCTACAAGATCTTGTTGAAGTTCTCGGTGTACTGCTGCTCTCAGATTGCTCATTGACAATCCAAGGTTACACTCAACGGCTCCTTTAAAGGCAGATTCTTTGGCTAACTTATCAGCTCTATCATGCATTCGGAGGCAAACATGAGATGGAGACCACATGAAATGGACTCTGTTACCATCCTTAATAATTTTGTTGTATTTGTGTCTAGCTTCGGACACGAGCATGTTACAGTTATGTCTTAAAGAGTTGAGAGCATTTAAGGATGATAAGGAGTCACTTACAATTAATGTATCAAGTTTGGAGACTTGTACACATTTCAGTGCAAGGATCAAGGCAAATAGTTCAGTCTGAAGGGTAGAGGCCCAGTTGTTTATACGAACTCCCCACTCATCGTTGAAACGCGAAACATTAAAGAACACACAAAATAGTCACTTCAGCGAGCCTGTTGAACCATTCTCGGTAATGTGCCTATAGACTTCAATCATGCCTAGTTGCAAGGCTAGTTAGGCCATTAAGTTAGCGCTGTTACCCGGGGGAACGTATTCTAATTAGTCTATCACGCTGTTGCCAAACCAGGTGCCAGATTCACGAAGCAGTTACGCAAGTGCTTACGAACGTGTACATCTTTCCTCAATCTTTGACGGCTTTGGTTACATTTATTAAACAGTTTACAAGCATGAAAACTTGCCAATCAACTGTTGTTATTGTTATAAACAGCCTCCTGGTGCTTCGGAGCTCATTAACTGCTTAATAATTGGAAACAAAGCCGCTAAAGATTGAGAAAAGATGTACAGGTTCGTAAGTGCTTGCGTAACTGCTTCGTGAATCTGGCCCCAGTATTCCCCCGTGTTCGTCCTGATTCTGCAGCCACTGTTTCGACTTCTGACCTCGTGTTACAGGTTCGATGCCACCTGGTGTTTTCTATGTTGATATCCCTCCTGCTGAGGAAGTCAGCCCCTCCTGCTGAGGAAGTCAGCCCCTCCTGCTGAGGAAGTCAGCCCCTCCTGCTGAGGAAGTCAGCCCCTCCTGCTGAGGAAGTCATCCCCTCCTGCTGAGGAAGTCAGCCCCTCCTGCTGAGGAAGTCAGCCCCTCCTGCTGAGGAAGTCAGCCCCTCCTGCTGAGGAAGTCATCCCCTCCTGCTGAGGAAGTCAGCCCCTCCTGCTGAGGAAGTCATCCCCTCCTGCTGAGGAAGTCAGCCCCTCCTGCTGAGGAAGTCATCCCCTCCTGCTGAGGAAGTCAGCCCCTCCTGCTGAGGAAGTCATCCCCTCCTGCTGAGGAAGTCAGCCCCTCCTGCTGAGGAAGTCAGCCCCTCCTGCTGAGGAAGTCAGCCCCTCCTGCTGAGGAAGTCAGCCTCTCCTGCTGAGGAAGTCAGCCCCTCCTGCTGAGGAAGTCAGCCCCTCCTGCTGAGGAAGTCAGCCCCTCCTGCTGAGGAAGTCAGCCCCTCCTGCTGAGGAAGTCAGCCCCTCCTGCTGAGGAAGTCAGCCTCTCCTGATGAAGTCACTCATGTGTCAACAACATTTTTTAAAGATTTTTGATATCTCGACCAAGTCTTTTTCTTCGGTTTTAAATTTAGATTTAGATTTCATCTGGAGGAATATATATATGCCATTAATGGTGATTTATCCTGCTAAAGATGGTTATTGATGAAATCTAAATGTAGCGTCAATGAACTTTTAGATTATAGATAAGCTCAAATATCTTATAATGTTCACAGTTCAATAAGAAATAATATTTTCTCTGGGACTTCAGCCTTAAATATTTGTACATAACCGCACTGAAACATTCAGGTAAATGTTCATTAACAGGTATTAAACAGTCGTTTCACAGTCCAGTCTTACCAGTCTCTGTGGTGCAGTGGTAAGACACTCGCCTGGCGTTCCGCGAGCGCTATGTCATGGGTTCGTATCCTGGCCGGGGAGGATTTACTGGGCGCAACCCGCCAAACACACACCGAAACTACGACGTTGGTACAACGTTCGAACACGTTTTAACACCGCCTAACCAGTTATAACAACCAATATAGCAAGTTGTAACAACGTTTTAATACGTCATAAACATGTTAAGTCAAGATGTAACAACTTTATTACAAGTTGTAACAAGCGGAAAATAGAGACAGTTTCGGTTTGTGTTTCCAGGGAAATCCTTAACTGTAGCCTTTGTTTAACGCAACAGTAAAATGTGTACTTGGTTGTAACAACGATTCTTCGCGGCGGGGATCGTATTCCAGGGACCTGCCCGACACGCTACGCGTACTAGTGGCTCTACAAGAATGTAACAACTCTTCTATATATCTAAAATTTATGCAATTATTGATATGAATACGGATGAATACGGTCCGCCCTGGACCATCATCAAGCCAATGTCACCACATCTTACACACAGAAATCACAATAGCGTGATACATCAAATGAACAAATCCACAAGGGCCGTGACGAGGATACCATGCCGTAGCTCAGTCGATTAAGGCAGCGTCTGGGATGCTCTCGGACGGAGGTTCGAATCCTCGTCACGGCCCTTGTGGATCTGTTCACCATATCTTCATCCCCCGTCATTGTGACTCATCGGCTGCAGATGAACGACAAAGGATCAACAGTCAGAGAGGGAGTTGTCAAGGGAAAGCGCTAAGCCATTAAGACTATATAGCACTGGGAAGGGGTCAGGATAAGGGTTTGGGATGGGACGGGGGGAAAGGGAATGGTGCCCAACCACTTATGAACGGTCGGGGGATTGAACGCCGACCTGCATGACGCGAGACCGTCGCTCTACCGTCCAGCCCAAGAGGTTGGACAAAGGGGAGCGTGAAGCATCAGTATAGTATAAGGAAGAAGAGAAGTATCAGTAAGGTATAAGGGGATGATATAACCCAAGTCAGCGGCCTCATCACACCTGAGTGTGATGAATCGCCTTCATAACACCTGATATTGATCACAGCATGATCAGGCGACTTTATTTTGGGGCGTGAGGCAGGGTACGCCTCCAGCAGGGCACGCCTCCAGCAGGGCACGCCTCCAGCAGGGCACGCCACCAGCAGGGCACGCCTCCAGCAGGGTACACCTCCAGCAGGGCACACCACCAGCAGGGCACGCCTCCAGCAGGGCACGCCTCCAGCAGGGCACACCACCAGCAGGGCACACCACCAGCAGGGTACACCACCAGCAGGGCACACCACCAGCAGGGCACGCCTCCAGCAGGGCACGCCTCCAGCAGGGCACACCACCAGCAGGGCACACCACCAGCAGGGTACGCCTCCAGCAGGGCACGCCTCCAGCAGGGCACGCCACCAACAGGGCACGCCACCAGCAGGGCACACCACCAGCAGGGCACGCCTCCAGCAGGGCACACCTCCAGCAGGGCACGCCACCAGCAGGGCACGCCACCAGCAGGGCACGCCTCCAGCAGGGCACACCACCAACAGGGCACGCCACCAGCAGGGCACACCTCCAGCAGGGCACGCCTCCAGCAGGGCACACCTCCAGCAGGGCACGCCACCAACAGGGCGTGCAGGAGGCGTGCAGGAGGCGTGCAGGAGGCGTGCAGAAAGCTATAAACTACGGCATTATTGCAATAAAGGAGCTAAAATATTGCACCATCACCCGGCAACACTGACGCACACACTCACATGAGGTATACTCAACACAGGGAAATATGTGATGGATATCCACCATAAGCAATCACTCCTGTAGCAGCAACCAGGATATCCAGTTATCAACACGTAATATTCTTTATAAATATGTACATTTTCTTGTTGATTTTGGTCTAAAAACAATATTTTCAGATCACTTTCAGTCTAAGAAAATACCCCGACACAAAACGCTTTGTAATTACCTAAGTGTAGTTACCTAAGTGTAGTTACAGGATGAGAGCTACGCTCGTGGTGTCCCGTCTTCCCAGCACTCTTTGTCATATAACGCTTTGAAACTACTGACGGTCTTGGCCTCCACCACCTTGTTCCTAACCTAACTCTCACCTAACTTGTTCCAACCGTCTACCACTCTGTTTGCGAAAGTGAATTTGCTTATATTTCCTCGGCAGCTTTGATTAGTTAGTTTAAATCTATGACTTCTTGTTCTTGAAGCTCCGCGTCTCAGGACGATAAAAGGAAGAAGACAGCTCTTTGCCGCGGGCTCGACCTGGAGATGGTCAGGACTCTCGCAGTCGTCCCAACAGCCTGGTCATGACTCTTCCTGAATAATTCTGAGTCTTCCTGAATCTTGTGTGTAATTACCTAAGTGTAATTACCTAAGTGTAGTTACAGGATGAGAGCTACGCTCGTGGTGTCCCGTCTTCCCAGCACTCTTTGTCATATAACGCTTTGAAACTACTGACGGTCTTGGCCTCCACCACCTTCTCACTTAACTTGTTCCAACCGTCTACCACTCTATTTGCGAAGGTGAATTTTCTTATATTTCTTCGGCATCTGTGTTTAGCTAGTTTAAATCTATGGCCTCTTGTTCTTGAAGTTCCAGGTCTCAGGAAGTCTTCCCTGTCGATTTTATCAATTCCTGTTACTATTTTGTACGTAGTGATCATATCACCTCTTTTTCTTCTGTCTTCTAGTTTTGGCATATTTAATGCTTCTAACCTCTCCTCGTAGCTCTTGCCCTTCAGTTCTGGGAGCCACTTAGTAGCATGTCTTTGCACCTTTTCCAGTTTGTTGATGTGCTTCTTAAGATATGGGCACCACACAACAGCTGCATATTCTAGCTTTGGCCTAACAAAAGTCATGAACAACTTCTTTAGTATATCGCCATCCATGTATTTAAATGCAATTCTGAAGTTAGAAAGCATTGCATAGGCTCCTTGCACAATATTCTTAATGTGGTCCTCAGGTGATAGTTTTCTATCTAGAACCACCCCTAGATCTCTTTATCAGAATTCTTTAAAGATTTCTCACATAATATATAGGTTGTGTGGGGTCTATGTTCTCCTATTCCACATTCCATAACATGACATTTATTAACATTAAATTCCATTTGCCAAGTGGTGCTCCATATACTTATTTTGTCCAGGTCTTCTTGAAGGGCATGACAATCATCTAAATTTCTTATCCTTCCTATTATCTTAGCATCATCAGCAAACATCAAATCAGTGTGTGTGTGTGTGTGTGTGTGTGTGTGTGTGTGTGTGTGTGTGTGTGTGTGTGTGTGTGTGTGTGTGTGTGTGTATTCACCTAGTTGTGTTTGCGGGGGTTGAGCTTTGCTCTTTCGGCCCACCTCTCAAATGTCAATCAACTGTTTACTAACTACTTTTCTTTCCCCCCCCCCCACACCACATACACACTCACACCCCATGAAGCAACCCGTGACAGCTGACTAACTCCCAGGTACCTATTTTACTGCTAGGTAACAGGGGCATTCAGGGTGAAAGAAACTTTGCCCATTTGTTTCTGCCTGGTGCGGAAATCGAACCCGGGCCACAGAATTGCGAGTCCTGCGTGCTATCCACCAGGCTACGAGGCCCTGTGTGTGTGTGTGTGTGTGTGTGTGTGTGTGTGTGTGTGTGTGTGTGTGTGTGTGTGTGTGTGTGTGTGTGTGTGTGTGTGTGTGTGTGTACTCACCTATATGTACTCACCTATATGTGCTTGCAGGATCGAGCATTGACTCTTGGATCCCGCCTTTCCAGCTATCGGTTGTTTACAGCAATGACTCCTGTCCCATTTCCCTATCATACCTAGTTTTAAAAGTATGAATAGTATTTGCTTCCACAACCTGTTCCCCAAGTGCATTCCATTTTTCTACTACTCTCACGCTAAAAGAAAACTTCCTAACATCTCTGTGACTCATCTGAGTTTCCAGTTTCCACCCATGTCCCCTCGTTCTGTTATTACGTGTGGACATTTCATCTATTTCCACTTTGTCAATTCCCCTGAGTATTTTATATGTCCCTATCATATCTCCTCTCTCCCTTCTTTTCTCTAGTGTCGTAAGGTTCAGTTCCTTCAGCCGCTCTTCATATCCCATCCCTCGTAACTCTGGGACAAGCCTCGTCGCAAACCTCTGAACCTGCTCCAGTTTCTTTGTGTTTCTTCAGGTGTGTGTGTGTGTGTGTGTGTGTGTGTGTGTGTGTGTGTGTGTGTGTGTGTGTGTGTGTGTGTGTGCTCACCTATTTGTGCCTGCAGGATCGAGCATTGACTCTTGGATCCCGCCTTTCTAGCCAACGGTTGTTTATAGCAATGACTCCTGTCGTATTTCCCTATCATATCTAGTTTTAAAATTATGAATAGAGTTTGCTCTGTGTGTACTCACCTAGTTGTTTTTGCGGGGGTTGAGCTCTGGTTCTTTGGTCCTGCCTCTCAACTATCAGTCAACTGGTGTACAGGTTCCTGAGCCTACTGGGCTCTATCATATCTACATTTCAAACTGTGAATGGAGTTTGAAATCACCTCCACCACATCACTGCCTAATACATTCTGTTTGTTATCTACTCTGACACTGAAAAGGTTCTTTCTAATGTCTCTGTGGCTCATTTGGGTACTCAGCTTCCACCTGTGTCCCCTTGTGCGTGTGCCACCCGTGTTAAAGGGTTTGTCTTTGTCCACCCTGTCAATTCCCATGAGAATTTTGTAGGTGGTTATCATGTCTCCCCGTACTCTTCTGTTTTCCAGGGACGCGAGTTTCAGCTCCTTTAGCCTTTCCTCGTAGTTCATACCTCTCAGTTCTGGGACGAGTCTGGTGGCATACCTCTGAATCTTTTCTAACTTTGTCTTGTGTTTAACTAGGTATGGACTCCAAGATGGAGCTACATATTCCAGGATTGGTCTGACATAAGTGGTATACAGGGATCCTGAACGATTCCTTACATAAGTTTCTAAAGGCAGTTCTTATGTTGGCCAGTCTAGCATATGCCGCTGATGATATCCTTTTGATGTGTGCCTCTGGGGACAGGTTCGGTGTGATATCAATCCCCAGATCTTTCTCTCTATATGACTCTTGCAGGATTTCACCTCCCAGATGGTACCTTATGTTCAGCCTCCTGCTCCCTTCGCCTAATTTCATTACTTTGCACTTTCCTGAGTTGAGCTTTAGCAGCCATTTTCTAAACCATTCCTCCAGCCTGTCCAGGTCGTCCTGTAGTCTCTGTCTATCATCATCTGTTTTTATTCTTCTCATAATTTTTGCATCATCAGCAAACATCGAGAGGAACGAGTCTATACCCTCTGGAAGATCGTTCACATATATTAGAAACAGGATGGATCCAAGTACTGAGCCCAGTGGGACTCCGCTGGTGACATCTCGCCACTCTGATGTCTCCCCCCTCACAGTTACTCGCTGTTTCCTGTTGCTTAGATACTCCCTTATCCACGGGAGCACCTTACCTTTTACTCCTGCCTGTTGCTCCAACTTTTGTAACAGCCTTTTGTGAGGTACTGTGTCAAAGGCATTCTGACAGTCCAAGAAAATGCAGTCTGCCCACCCTTTTCTTTCTTGCCTATTTTTTGTTGCCTGGTCATAGAATTCTATTAATCCTGTGAGGCATGATTTACCATCTCTGAACCCATGTTGGTGGTGCGTTACAAAGCTATTTCCCTCCAGATGCTCTACAAGCCTTTTCCTCACGATCTTCTCCATCGCCTTTCATGGTATACAAGTTAGGGAAACTGGCCTGTAGTTCAGTGCCTCTTGCCTGTCACCCTTCTTGTATATTGGGACTATGTTAGCTGTCTTCCAACTTTCCGGTAGGTCTCCTGTTTCCAGTGACCTATTATTCACCATAGAGAGTGGCACACTTAGTGCATCTGCACCTTCCATTAGTATCCATGGTGAGATTCTGTCAGGCCCAACAGCCTTTGTCACATTCAGTGTGTGTATATGTGTGTGTGTGTGTGTGTGTGTGTGTGTGTGTGTGCTCACCTAGTTGTCACCTAGTTGTGCTTGCGAGGGTTGAGCTCTGGCTCTTTGAGCCCGCCTCTCAACTGTCAATCAATCAACTGATTTTTTTGTTTTCTTTTACACACACACACACACACACACACACACACACACACACACACACACACACACACACACACACACACACACACACACACACAAGAAGCAGCCCGTAACAGTTGTCTAACTCTCAGGTGCTTATTTACTGCTAGGCAACAGGGGCATCAGGGTGAAAGAAACTCTGCCCAGTTGTTTTCCGCCATCACCGGAGATCGAACCGCGGTCCACAGGACTACGCATCCAGCGTGCTGTCCACTCAGCCACCCCACACACACAGGTGCGTGCGTGTGTTGGAATAAACGGCCTGTTGGACATTGTTTACAAATGTCACGACAAACTTACTAAAACAGCTGACCATAAGGAACGTTCCGATTTCCGATCTGATGTCCAAAGATCTGTGGAAAGATGTGGAAGTAAGATGAATGTGGAGGTGAAATTCTTGAAAGAGGATTTGGATATAGAGAGAGAGAGGAGGCTTGAAAGGTCGGTGGCCTATCCACCATGGGGTTGGCATGAGGTCTTTGGTCTTGGCTTGGGTTCCTCTTCAGCGGCAGGAGGCTAACGGTGAGGCGGTTTGATGTTGTCCTGGTTCAGTTGAGGTGCTCTGTCTGGCTTGTCGGAGGCGTCTTCCCTATTGAGTTGGTGAGCCTGAGGTATTAACTTCTAGCATCAGGAAAAGTTCGTTTGAATCGTCCACACTGCAGCTATGGTAACGGAGTTCCTTCCGGGTCGTCTTTTATGTGGACAGAGGATGGCGTCTCCCAGTTGTAGTTTGGGTCGTAGAGTTTTCTGTCTAAGTCGTCGAAATACTCGTAGTGTTGCATTAAGCTGGCGCGTACTATCATTCGGGGAGGGAATTTGTCTGGATTCTTGAATGTGCATATTCCGTTGGACTTGATGCCCATCTGCCTTCTTGTGGGGAGGTTACCCTTGAACGTCCCGTCGCAGATGAAGAGTCCACCAAAACAGGGGCGTGGTCTGGGTCCTCTCTCTTTCTGGTCTTCGGAATGGATGTCGGTGACTTCGAGTTCCTCGGTGTCTGCTGGTTCAAGTACTGTTGCTGTTGTAGCAGCTTGGTGGTCATGTAGTTTCATCCATGAACGTCCTGCGTGTTTCTTTCGCGATTCGGTTGAAGGAGTTGGGGGGGAATGCCGCCGTTTGGCGGTCTGTCAGGTCCGGAGTGGTGTGGGATGATGCGGTAGCTGGCGCCTGAGGTGCTGGTACAGTTAGTCCTCTTGTCTGTTCCGACGCCGGGGGAGTCGGTGGGGTTTTTGCTGCTGGTTCCGAAGGTGCTTCGGTTGCTGCTGTTGTTGGGGTCTGATCTGCTTGAGTTGGAGTAGGTTGTTGAGGCTGTAGTAGGTCCACCGGGACCGACATGGTGGGTAAACCGTTGCAGCAAGCAAGCTGTTGAGTATCTCCGCGTACTTGGCGATGTCTGTTCCTGACAGCTTCTCCGCAAGTCGAATCAGTATGGGGACCAGGATGGTGGCAACCGAGGCCGCTGATTGGTTGGTTGGTGTGCTGGTGGGCTGGGCTGCAGTCGCTTGTGTGATGGGCACCCTGTGGGGCGGGGGAAGGCTAGCCTGGAGCGGACGTCGCAGTAGCAGAGGAGTTGGGTATCGCTGGGAACGTCGTGGCCTAGAGGTTGAAGATCGCCGGCTGACTGGTGGTTGGTGTGGCGAGTACCGATTTCTTAATTTCTTCAGTTCTAATGGAGCAGTCCATGGAGACGGCGGTATGTGCTCTCCCACAGTTGAGGCGCAGTTCGATGGTCGACTGGCAGTCTTTGTAATGGTGGTTTTCAGGGCAGATGCTGCACTTTTCCTCTGTGAGTTGACAGTTCTTTGTGTCATTGTCGTCCTTATAGCACTTGTAGCAATGGCGTAGGAGGAGGTAGTAGCGTTCCTTCTTGACGGTGTTGGTGTGATAGATATGTCCAGGCATCTGAAGCCGTTTTCCACCGCTTGGGTCGCTGCTGCAGCTGTAGGTCACCTTCAGGGTAGGTCGTAGCTTGTCGTCGTTCTTGATGACTTTGACTGCAGTCAGAGCCGGGATCCTGGTGTTGATGCTTGACAATATTGTGTCAGGGTCCTGGGAGGCGAGGTAGACGCTGGTGCGGCTGACAAAGATGGTTCTATCAGCCAGGTAACGTCGCGTAGACACGATGATCAGGTCGGCGTTACGTAGGACGTCCTGGTGAAGCTTCTTCACTTGAGTAGAGGAGTTCTACACCGACGCCGTCGGCGCGGTTGTTCGCAGGTGCTGCGTTGGTGATGTCCACTATTTTCGACAGTATCTGGGACCGGGTGAAGTTGGTTTCACCAAGAAATCGGACTTTAATTCGGTAAATCATGTCGAAGTGTCTCTTTAAGACTTAATGCACATCACTGGAGATGGCCTACCGCCTCTTCCCAGTATAATGCTCCAGGCTGGGAGTGGGGACTGACCTTCTTGAGTGAAGCGCGCCTTTGTGCCTTATATTTAGCCATCCGACAGAGCCTGGTGCTGGACCCCGCTCCTGTGCCAGGTAAGTCCACTACGGGCTCACCATAGCCCGTGCTACTTGCCCCGCTCCTGTGCCAGGTAAGTCCACTACGGGCTCACCATAGCCCGTGCTACTTGCCTCGCTCCTGTGCCAGGTAAGTCCACTACGGGCTCACCATAGCCCGTGCTACTTGCCTCGCTCCTGTGCCAGGTAAGTCCACTACGGGCTCACCATAGCCCGTGCTACTTGCCTCGCTCCTGTGCCAGGTAAGTCCACTACGGGCTCACCATAGCCCGTGCTACTGGGAACTTGTTCCGAGTAGCTGAATCTATAACAACAACAGCCTAGTGCTTGTCTTATGCCTTGCCTTTATCAGGGACGTCACTTTCTCGTTCTCTGTTACCTTTCTGACAACAGGTGTGCAGCCCACTAACGAGTACACAATCGAGGGAGCCGAGTTCCCTGGAAACACAAACCGAAACTGTCTCTATTTTCCGCTTGTTACAACTTGTAATAAAGTTGTTACATCTTGGCTTAACGTGTTTATGACGTATTAGAACGTTGTTACAACTTGCTATATTGGTTGTTATAACTGGTTAGGAGGTGTTAAAACTTGTTCGAACGTTGTACCAACGTCGTAGTTTCGGTGTGTGTTTGGCGGGTTCATTCTCGGTTTCAGACAGAAGCGGTTTCTATTTGTTAAGTTAGGTTAGGTTAAAGCAGGTTAGCTGCAGATTGAATTAAGTTAGGCTTTGGTAAAGTTAGATTAGGTTAAATGCGGTTAGGATAAGTTAAGCTTGGTTAAGTAAGTTAAGTTAGTTTAGGTTAATGGAAATTATCAGGAAAGAGCGCTAATAATTTAGATTAAGTTCAGTTAAGTTAGGCTAACATGGATTAGACAGAATGGAGATAAACTTGGTTAAGTTAAATTAACAAATCCACAAGGGCCGTGATGAGGCTTCGATTTGGTGCATCACGCTACTGTGATTTCTGTGTGTATAGGTTAAGTTAGATTCAGTTAAATTGTGAGGTGGGACTTGCACAAAAGGCATTACCATTTGTTGACAGGAGGCTAAATTCTCCCAGTACAACTGATTAAGATATTATAAATACAAGGAACACAAGACGTATCTGACTCTTACGGGCTATTCATGCCCGTGCCTCCTCTTGGGTGGCTTAATCTTTATCTATCTCGACGTATCTGAGTCTCAGTGTGTAACTGTGCATCTAACTCCGGACCTTCTGATCCACAGCGTTCTGTCTATCTGTGTTCTGATCGGCAAGATGAGTAGGGGATTTAGAGACACTAGGATATTTGATTTATAAAACCTTTGTAAAATGATATGGTGACCGAACTAGACGCCAGAAGAGCGAGAAAGAGGTACGGACAGAAATGACGTTTCGGTCCGTCCTAGTACCATTATCGACTTGATAATGGCCGGTCCAGGACGGACCAAAACGTCGCCGTTTCTTCGTCTTGTGATGTGTGGTTTGGTCATCATGCCTTAAGCCAGGTTATTGGGACTCGTCGTCTCCATAGTGGCAGCTGTGGACACAAGGGTCATTTGAGGGCGGGCAGTTGATGGCCCAAGTTGGCTCGTTAGTGGGGGGAGTAAATGTCTCTCTTCCTCTCAGACCTCTTGCTCCTGTTTCTCCCTTTCAATGGAAATATTTAATGAAATTGCAAAGTTCATATTGATGCTGAATAAAATCAGGGCTAACGAGTAAATATTTTACATGTATATTACAGCAACGTAATAATAATACTATATACAGTCTCCGTGGTGTAGTGGTAAGACACTCGCCTGGCGTTCCGCGAGCGCTATGTCATGGGTTCGTATCCTGGCCGGGGAGGATTTACTGGGCGCAATTCCTTAACTGTAGCCTCTGTTTAACGCAACAGTAAAATGTGTACTTGGATGAAAAAACGATTCTTCGCGGCAGGGGATCGTATTCCAGGGACCGTAGGATTAAGGACTTGCCCGAAACGCTACGCGTACTAGTGGCTGTACAAGAATGTAACAACTCTTGTATATATCTCAAAAAAAAAAAAAAAAAAAAAAAAAAAAAAATTTGGACATGTTTACTCAGGGTAGGATGACAACGTAGTTTGTGGTGGGAATTTCTCCATTTTCTCTCTTTCTTCAAAAGAAAATGTCTTCTAAAGGTCAGCTGTAACACAAACAAGGAGCAATGGTATTGTCTATACAGTATACTTAGGTCATAAAAGTATTTGTGTGTACGTCTGATACCATACTACTTGTGTAAAGGAGGAAATGTATATGTTTATCTCTCAGAATGTTTGGTAATACGTTTATTGCTTGTGATGTGTGTCTATGTATGTATTAACATGGTGTACTGAACGAGGTGAGAATAGCTTGAGCTACCTCATCCCTTTGTGTGTATTTTACCTCAATAAACGTATTTCAATTTCAATTGAGCAATGGTGACAAGCTCAACAAGCCACACTGTAGGACTGAGAACAGGAGTTGCTCTGTCACCCACAGGGTTACTAACCCATGGAACCTCCTACCCGCCGAAGCCGGAAATGATAAAACTGTTAACTTTTAAAGCATAGCTAGAAAATATCAGAAAGGCAAATGAGGGACCTTCGACAAGCCGCCGGCTTCCTGTCCTCGTCGAGGCCACTACCGTTAGTGGCTCTCAGTTAAACGCAGGTAAACTCAGGAATGCCTAATGTAAGTGATTAGTATAATAGGGACAGAAATGGTTGGGGGGCATATTATCACCTAATGCCTCTGTTCACCTAGCAATAAATAGGTACCCACGAGTAAGCGTGATGTTGGGTTGTATCCTAGGGAGGGTCAGTAGGTCAACTGAGCGCGAGCGCTATGTCATAGGTTCGTATCCTGGCCGGGGAGGATTTACTGGGCGCAATTCCTTAACTGTAGCCTCTGTTTAACGCAACAGTAAAATGTGTACTTGGATGTAACAACGATTCTTCGCGGCGGGGATCGTATTCCAGGGACCTGCCCGACACGCTACGCGTACTAGTGGCTCTACAAGAATGTAACAACTCTTGTATATATCTCAAAAAAAAAAAAAAAAAAAAAAAAAAGCTAAGCCTAAAATGTATATATAAACAGGCTGTTTATATATACAATCTCCAGATAAAATGTTTATTCATTTATCGGCTGTTTATCTCCAGATAAAATGAATGAAATATATCCCACATTAGTTCGCTATCGCGATAGCTTGAGATAACATGCCCAACCCCTCGTGCACCAGCCTTATATAGTGCATTGAGAGTATAGCGTGTAAACGACACAGAGATATAGTTTATAGTAACTATAGAGATATAGTATAGTATATCTGCATATACATAGAATTATATATAGAGCCCAACAACTACGCTAAATACGCTACACAACAACAATACAATACAATACAATACAATACAATTTTATTTAGGTAAGGTACATACATACAATAAATTTTTACAAGGATTGGTTGACTTATAGGTAGAGCTAGTACATACAATGCCTAAAGCCACTATTACGCAAAGCGTTTCGGGCATGATAAACTTAAATGACAAGCTTAATACTAATTGAGCATAATGAGTAGAATGAAAACAAGAAATGAAAACATAGATGAAAAAGCAGCACAAATACAATTATGTCGACAAACAGCAACAACAAAACAACAACTGTTAGGCTTCCGCTCCCAAAAGAGTACCAACGATGCAATTATTAGTCTCCTTGATATAATTTACTCAGCCCTTGACAAAAATGAGTTTTCGATTGGACTCTTCATTGACCTGAGAAAGGCCTTTGATACTGTTAATCACAATTACCTCCTACGTAAACTCCATCATTATGGAATCCGAGGCCATACACTGGACTATATCCAATCCTATCTTAGTGATAGACACCAATGTGTAGCCATCAATAATATAACCTCTCCCACTCTACCAATAACCGTTGGAGTGCCACAGGGCAGCATCTTGGGACCTCTCCTATTTCTTATATACATCAATGATCTGCCTAATGTCTCTAACATTCTGAAACCTATTTTGTTTGCTGATGATACTACCCTCATCTACTCTAACCCCAACCCACATACACTAAATAATGTTGTTAATAATGAACTAAAAAAAGTCCACTTATGGATGTCAACCAACAAACTAACACTTAATATAGAAAAAACCTACTACATCTTATGTGGAAGCAAATCTACAAATGCAATTCAGCTTCAGATAGATAATGTAAACATTAGCAATAAAAATGATGGAAAGTTTCTCGGCCAATTCCTAGACAAGAGACTCAACTTCAGTACCCACATACAACACATAACTAAGAAAGTCTCTAAAACAGTTGGTATACTCTCCAAAATCAGACATTATGTACCTAACTCTGCTCTCATCTCTATATTATGCACTAATCTATCCTTATCTTAATTATAGTATCTGTGCATGGGGTTCAACCACTACAAAGCACCTAAAGTCCATCATCACCCAGCAAAAATCTGCTATCAGAATAATAACAAATTCTTCTTTCAGACAACACTCAGCCCCCTTGTTTAACTCCCTAAACATGCTAAACATAATCTCACTCCACAAATTCTCTTGTGTCAACTACATTTGCAAAACCCTGTTCTTAAATGCAAATCCTGCTCTGAAACTCTCCCTGGACAGATGTAATAGGACCCATTATCACCACACCAGAAATAAATATCTCTTTGATATCCCCAAAGTTAAACTTAATCTGTGTAAACACTCTATCCAAATAAAGGGACCCAGTCTATGGAACTCAATCCCTATTGAATTGAAAAGCTGTCCAACTTTTGCGTCATTCAAAAACAATACTAAAAAGTACCTAATTTCATCTTCATAGTTTTTTACCTTTTGCTTTAAAATTGCACTGTATCTATTGCTACCCAATCTCCCAATCTTTATGTACCCAATCCGAACATCTTTACCATTGTGATCATTGCTGTCTTCTTATATGTGCTGTCAATCTGCTGTATGGTGTCTATTAATCTTGTTTAAATTACCAATCAAGCTGTCAATGTAATCAATCAGAGCTTTAATATACCAATGTGCGTTAATATACTTACTAATCTCTCTCATCTCATTTTTTCTTGCAATGTATGTGTTATCATTTTATTAATTCTGCTAGAATTTACCTACTTAAAATTATCTGTTAGATTAAGGACCTGCTCGAAACGCTGCGCGTACTAGTGGCTTTACAATATTGTAAATACTATGCTATGTATTCTCACAAACCCAATGTACCTTCTTGTATATAAATAAATATATAAATAAATAAATAAATAAATAAATAAAATAACTGAACGAACCTTGGGGGGTTTTCGCCTATTGATAGCCTATTGATTTAATTTAAGTCAAAACAAAATATTCACCTCACGCGGAGGGTCGAGTGAGAAGGGCTGGTCGGCCCAAACATATATGTGTCCCCTTTGGGTGCCTGATTCATCATATTTAGCAGATTATACTAGAGCGGAGAAGCAAGGTGAAAACTTATCAGTAACAACAAATGATGATAAGGTCCCACAATTTCCTCAAACTTCAGAGGAAGGAGGACTGGAGTATGCTAGGAAAGTGGGGGGTCAAATTAGAGAAGGAACCTCCATAGCATCGCTGAAACTATCTCCATCACTTGTATATACATTGGATTCAAACATTTTAATTGTAAACAAAAATGTTTGAATTCATTGTTTATCCTCAAATTTACATACTTTATATATGTGAGCAATCTGAGGACAGTTTGCCCATCACTGCAAAATTATCCTAATTTCCAGACAAGATATTTTGTATATATATTTAAGCCTATTATTTTTTAAATAAATATGGCGTAATAAGTTGTTTAATTACCCTAAACACGATGATATAGTCTTTATTGGCACTCACTAAGCTTTCTGTTGATAACTTTAAAGAGAAGTATGTGGACATATTTTAAGCTTACATAGTAATATTAGAGAACGTTTGAAAGCTTAAATAGTTCAAGCTGCGTACTAATAGTGTGTTCTTAAGAAAATGTTTGAAAACTTTTTGATTCAGAAAAGTTGTCTCTGTAATGTTTAGAGTTATGGCTTAATAATATAATAATATTTAGAGTTATGGCTTAATAATATAGTAGTGAAAGTTTCGTTGCAGATAAAGTTTGTCCTAGAAAAGTTTTTTGTTATTTTTTTATACAAAAGTAAAAGTTTTGTTACAGTAAAATGTTTTGTCTCAGAATGTCTTGTAAGTTATGCTACAGTAAAAAGGATCTGTATCAGAGAAAAAGACACCAAACTTATATATTGCTCGGCCTAGTATAGTACATGGAGCACCAGAAAGTACCAGTATGTCGTGATGGACCATCAGAAAATAGTCTTTCGTAGTAATGAATTTGTAAAACCCGGAAGTGTTTATATATACGTACGTTCCTAACCTAACTATTCTAGGTTAGTTTCTATTATTCACCATCATATTGGTACTTTCTGGTGGTCTATCACTACATATTGGTACTTTCTGGTGGTCTATCACTACATATTGGTACTTTCTGGTGGTCTATCACTACATATTGGTACTTTCTGGTGGTCTATCACTACATATTGGTACTTTCTGGTGGTCTATCACTACATATTGGTACTTTCTGGTGGTCTATCACTACATATTGGTACTTTCTGGTGGTCTATCACTACATATTGGTACTTTCTGGTGGTCTATCACTACATATTGGTACTTTCTGGTGATCTATCACTACATATTGGTACTTTCTGGTGGTCTATCACTACATGTTGGTACTTTCTGGTGATCTATCACTACATGTTGGTACTTTCTGGTGGTCTATCACTACATATTGGTACTTTCTGGTGGTCTATCACTACATATTGGTACTTTCTAGTGGTCCATCACTACATACTGATACTTTCTGGTGGTCCATCACTACATATTGGTACTTTCTGGCGGTCCATCACTACATATTGGTACTTTCTGGTGGTCCATCACTACATATTGGTACTTTCTGATGGTCCATCACGATATATTGGTACTTTCTGATGGTCCATCGCGACATATTGGTACTATCTGATGGTCCATCACTTCATATTGGTACTTTCTGATGTTCCCTCACTACATATTGGTACTTTCTGATGGTCCATCACGACATATTGGTACTTTCTGATGGTCCGTCACTTCATATTGGTACTTTCTGATGTTCCCTCACTACATATTGGTACTTTCTGATGGTCCATCGCGACATATTGGTACTTTCTGGTGGTCCATCACTACATACTGGTTCTTTCTGATGGTCCGTCACTTCATATTGGTACTTTCTGGTGGTCCATCACTACATATTGGTACTTTCTGATGGTCCATCACGACATATTGATACTTTCTGATGGTCCATCACGACATATTTGTACTTTCTAATGGTCCATCACAACATATTGGTACTTTCTGATGGTCCATCACGACATATTGGTACTTTCTGATGGTCCATCACAACATATTGGTACTTTCTGATGTTCCATCACGACATATTGATACTTTCTGATGGTCCATCACGACATATTGGTACTTTCTGATGGTCCATCACAACATATTGGTACTTTCTGATGGTCCATCACGAAATATTGGTACTTTCTGGTGGTCCATCACTACATATTGGTACTTTCTGATGGTCAATCACAACATATTGGTACTTTCTGATGGTCCATCACGACATATTGGTACTTTCTGATGGTCCGTCACTTCATATTGGTACTTTCTGATGTTCCCTCACTACATATTGGTACTTTCTGATGGTCCATCACGACATATTGATACTTTCTGATGGTCCATCACGACATATTTGTACTTTCTAATGGTCCATCACAACATATTGGTACTTTCTGATGGTCCATCACGACATATTGGTACTTTCTGATGGTCCATCACAACATATTGGTACTTTCTGATGTTCCATCACGACATATTGATACTTTCTGATGGTCCATCACGACATATTGGTACTTTCTGATGGTCCATCACAACATATTGGTACTTTCTGATGGTCCATCACGAAATATTGGTACTTTCTGGTGGTCCATCACTACATATTGGTACTTTCTGATGGTCAATCACAACATATTGGTACTTTCTGATGGTCCATCACGACATATTGGTACTTTCTGATGGTCCATCACGACATATTGGTACTTTCTGGTAGTTCATCACGACATATTCGTATTTTCTGATGGTCCATCACGGCATATTGGTACTTTCTGATGGTCCATCACAACATATTGGTACTTTCTGATGGTCCATCACGACATATTGGTACTTTTTGATGGTCCATCACAACATATTGGTACTTTCTGATGGTCCATCACGACATATTGATACTTTCTGATGGTCCATCACGACATATTGGTACTTTCTGATGGTCCATCACAACATATTGGTACTTTCTGATGGTCCATCACGAAATATTGGTACTTTCTGATGGTCCATCACGAAATATTGGTACTTTCTGGTGGTCCATCACTACATATTGGTACTTTCTGATGGTCAATCACAACATATTGGTACTTTCTGATGGTCCATCACGACATATTGGTACTTTCTGATGGTCCATCACGACATATTGGTACTTTCTGGTAGTTCATCACGACATATTCGTATTTTCTGATGGTCCATCACGGCATATTGGTACTTTCTGATGGTCCATCACAACATATTGGTACTTTCTGATGGTCCATCACAACATATTGGTACTTTCTGATGGTCCATCACGACATATTGGTACTTTTTGATGGTCCATCACGACATATTGGTACTTTCTGGTGGTCCATCACTACATATTGGTACTTTCTGATGTTCAATCACGACATATTGGTACTTTCTGATGGTCCATCACAACATATTGGTACTTTCTGGTGGTCCATCACTACATATTGGTACTTTCTGATGGTCAATCACGACATATTGGTACTTTCTGGTGGTCCATCACTACATATTGGTACTTTCTGGTGGTCCATCACTACATATTGGTACTTTCTGATGGTCCATCACAACATATTGGTACTTTCTGGTGGTCCATCACTACATATTGGTACTTTCTGGTGGTCCATCACTACATATTGGTACTTTCTGATGGTCCATCACTACATATTAGTGCTTTCTGATGGTCCATCGCGACAAAAGATTAGAAGGTAGAAATAAAGATATGAATTAGAAAGATAGAAATAAAGCAAAATTTGAGGGTTTTCAACAAGTACATTGTAGCATAATATGAGAATTATTTCAAGGTATAATACAGTAAAATATGTGTTCAATATAACAATTTTGATATAAGGTGATAGCAATGGTAAAGTTGTATGGTTTAGGTATATATATCGGGGGATTGGGTAGTAAAAGATACAGTGCGAGTTTAATGCACTTGGTAGGAAACTATGAAGATGAAACTTGGAACATTTTGGCTTGATTTTTTAATAAAGCCATAGTTGGGCAGCCTATCAATTCGTTAGGGAGTGAGTTCCTTAGATTAGGTCTCTTTATTTGCAAAGAGTTTTTGCAGAAATTAAGATTGACTCTGGGGATTTCAAAGTGATATTTATTTGTTATTGAAAACAGCGATGGGTCACATTTTGGCCAAACGCCCCCTGCAGTTTTCAAATTTTTGGAATTATCGCAAATTTGACTCATGAGCGTTATTTAGGAGCTGAATTCTGGCTCACTGCAGATATATTGAGTTTGAAATTGCGAGTTTTTATACCGAAAATATACCAATTAGAGAAAACTGCGATGGGTCACATTTTGCCCAAGCCCCTCTGCAGTTTTCAAAATATCGCAAATTTGCATCAAGAGCGTTATTTTTTAGCGGAATTCTGGCTCACTGCACATATTTGGAGTTTTAAACTGCGACTTTTTATACCGAAAATATGCCAATTAGTGAAAACGGCGATGAGAACTTTACAAGCATAGTGAAAACGGCGATGAGAACTTTACAAGCATAGTGAAAACGGCGATGAGAACTTTACAAGCATAGTGAAAACGGCGATGAGAACTTTACAAGCATAGTGAAAACGGCGATGAGAACTTTACAAGCATAGTGAAAACGGCGATGAGAACTTTACAAGCATAGTGAAAACGGCGATGAGAACTTTACAAGCATAGTGAAAACGGCGATGAGAACTTTACAAGCATAGTGAAAACGGCGATGAGAACTTTACAAGCATAGTGAAAACGGCAATGGGTCACATTTTGCCCGAACCCCCCCCCCCCCCCTATGTGGTGGGTATGTGGGCCTGTGGGCCGCTCCAAGCAACAGCCTGGTGGACCAAACTCTCACAAGTCAAGCCTGGCCTCGGGCCGGGCTTGGGGAGTAGAAGAACTCCCAGAACCCCATCAACCAGGTACCAACCAGGTACCCCCCTACAGTTTTCAGAATATCGGAAATATCGCAAATCTAACTCATGGGCGTTTTTTTTTTAGCCGAATTTTTGCTCACTGCACATATTTGGAGTTTGAAAATATGCCAATTAGTGAAAACGGCAGTGGGTCACATTTTGCCCAAACCCCCCCTAGAGTTTTCAAAATATTGGAAATATCGCAAATCAGACTCAGGAACTTTATTTTTGAGCCGAATTCTGGCTCTCTGCACATACTTGGAGTTTGAAATTACGACTTTTTATGCCGAAAATATGTCAATTAGTGAAAACAGCGAAGAACCAAATTTTGCCCAAACCCCCCTACAGTTTTCAGAATTTTGTAACGTACGTTTATGTTACGTTGTTGGGCAGATTAGATAGACATTGTTTTGTGAGTTTTCATATTTATTTAGTAATCTTGATTACAGTAGTCGGTTGGTGGCGTTGTCGTAAACGTTGAGACGGAGCTTGGAGCAGAGCAGAGAGCTGAGTAAGACCGGAGTCGCGGAGCTCTATGTGGGAGAGTGTGGCGGCTCGATTGGGAACTGTGAGTGTCTGAACTCGGAGAGCGAGAGCGTTGTAGCTCGATGCGGTCGTAGTCTGCTGTCTGCTCTGTGTCGAAGCTGTAGCGTCTTGGGTCGATTAGAACTGTACACGCCGAGTACTACATTCTTGACTGTGGGTACTGTCCGCTATTCCGATTGATTGATTGATTGATTGATTGATTGATTGATTGATGAAGATTAAGCCACCCAAAGTGTGGCACGGGCATGAATAGCCCGTAAGTGGAGGCCCTTTTGAGTCATTACCAGTATCAAAAGATGATACTGGAGATCTGTGGAGGTGCGACTGCACCCTGCGTGACGGGAGATGTCTCCCGTGCCGCTATTCCGATTGATGAAGATTAAGCCACCCAAAATGTGGCACGGGCATGAATAGCCCGTAAGTGGAGGCCCTTTTGAGCCATTACCAGTATCAAGAGCTGATACTGGAGATCTGTGGAGGTGCGACTGCACCCTGCGTGACGGGAGATGTCTCCCGTGGCGGTATTGCTCCTATCGCTTGCTTCTATGGTGACTACACCTCAGCTCCCTCCAACAAGATAAGAAGAGTATTACCTGTAATTGGGGAAAGGATTGTAGATTCTGTAATTAGTGCTAATTAGTTATGCTATTAAGATAATGAGATAATGGAGCGAGTATAAGATTAACTCGCTACAATTTCTTAAATATCGCAAATCTAACTCATGAGCGTTATTTGTGAGGCGAATTCTGGCTCACTGCATATATTTGGAGTTTGAAATTACGATTTTTTTTTACCGAAAATATGTCAATTAGTGGAAACGGCGATAGGTCCCATTCTGGCTAAAGCCTCATACAGTCTTCAAAATATCGCAAATCTGACTCATGTTTGTTAATTGTGAGACGAATTCTGACTCACTGCACATATATGGAGTTTGAAAATTTGCCAATTAGTGAAAACGTGAATGGGTCACATATTGCCCAACCCCGGAGCCGGTCGGCCGAGCGGACAGCACACTGGACTTGTGATCCTGTGGTCCTGGGTTCGATCCCAGGCGCCGGCGAGAAACAATGGGCAGAGTTTCTTTCACCCTATGCCCCTGTTACCTAGCAGTAAAATAGGTACCTGGGTGTTAGTCAGCTGTCACGGGATGCTTCCTGGGGGTGGAGGCCTGGTCGAGGACCGGGCCGCGGGGACACTAAAGCCCCGAAATCATCTCAAGATAACCTCAAGATAACCCCCCTCCCTATAGTTTTCAAAATATCGTAAATATGACTCATGAGCGTTATTTTTTTTTATAAGAACAGATACTGTTCTTAAAAGATTCCCCCATTTTGCACCCGCAAGATAACGTAAGATTTTAGGGGTTGACAAATGTTAATCTTCTTGTTTGAGGAGCTGATGTTCACTTGAGACAGCTAAGCAAGTCCCAGCTGTGTCTGGGTACAAGTTTATTATTATTATTATTATTATTATTATTATTATTATTATTATTTTCTACCACAGACGTGGCCAAACATTAAAAATGCTATCCAGCATATATACATTTTCTTCTGTCCTCCATAGACAGAGTGAGAGATCTGTTAAACATATAGTTCAGGGATTTGTTGAACAATCAACCACAGAAGGTGGTTGTAGTGCTTTTAAAATGTTAATCGAACCTACAGACATAAATACATAGATACAGAGAGTTACATCTGCCCTACATAAAGTGGTCGATGTGTTCTTTACATAGTGTCACTAATGTGCATTTACAAAGGTGAGATGTAATTCTGATCAGCTTCCACATATACTTTATGCATACACACACACACACACACACACACACACACACACACACACACACACACACACACACACACACACACACACACACACACACACACACATATATATATATGTGTGTATATCACGAAAATAAACACGTGATTAAGAATGTGACAATGTCAGACCACGGAGGAAAATGAAACAGGAATTTCCTTAAGTACTTTTGTATATTAAATACATCTTCAGAAGGAATGAAGATGCCTTTCATTCCTTCTGAAGATGTATTTAATATACGAAAGTACTTAAGGAAATTCCTGTTTCATTTTCCTCCGTGGTCTGACATTATCACACACATATATATATATGTATATATATATATGTATATATATATATATATATATATATATATATATATATATATATATATATATATATATATATGTATATATATATATATATATATATATATATATATATATATATATATATATATATATATATATATACACATGCATACACATACATTTATGGATCTCCTACTCTGAGAGGGTAAGATAGCTGATAGATAAACTAGTGTGTTATTAAGCACTTAACCACTGAAGGTGATGAAGGTGCTTTTACAAGCTCAGGTTATATAGTTACATCAACATACATTGTATAATTGATACATTACATGGTTAATCTTGGGTACAAGTCCAATATATCATCAAGTGTTCCAGTACTCATATAGTAACTACAGAGTTCAGCATACCTTAGCCCAGGAGGGCGAAAGTCAGTCAATATGGGACATTCTACAATATAATGTTCAAGAGAGTGCATGTTTTCTCTTTCACAAAGTTGACACATTGTGTACTCGACATTTGGGTTTTGAGAAAGCTGCCAGATACGTCTATATCCCAGGCGTATTCTGGCCACTATAACATCACATTGCTGGGTTCTTGTTCTATTAGTCCCATATGTGAATGTCTCCTCACGATATCTATCATAATATTTAATGCTACAACTTTCAGGTCTTTGGGTACAATTGTTGTTTGTTTTTTAAGATTCGCTACCTGGAACAAAAAGTTCCAAGTAGCACGGGCTATGGTGAGCCCATTTTTGGGTACAAGTCAAATCAAATCAAATCAAATCAAATGTTTATTTAGGTAAGGTACATACATACAAGAGATTTTACAAAGAGTGATGGATTTATAGTTAGAGCTAGTACATACAATGCCTAAAGCCACTATTACGCAAAGCGTTTCGGGCATCAGTGACAGGATGAACAACCCAGGTGTTTTTCTTCCTATTGGGGGGTGTTGTACATGCTGCTATAGAGATATGTCCACTCTCAGGATGGGTGGTGCTGCCCAATAAACTCGCCCCACGGGGGAAAAAGAATAGGATTATAAACTCCTGGAACCGCCTACCCGCCAAAGCCGTAAATGCCCAAAAACGTTTATATTTTTAAGTACAGCTGGAAAAGATCATCAAGGCAAATTGGGGGACCTTCGACAAGCCGCCGGTTTCCTGTCCTCGTCGAGGGCATTAGTGTTAGTGGCCCTCAGGTAAGTTCAGATAAATTCAGGTAAATGGATGGTTAGGACGTAGAGAGACTTGCCCGTGATAATAGGCCCTCAACAAGCCACCCACACGACCCTAACGAGGTGTATCCATACCTCCCAATCATCTATTCACCCCATGAGGTACCATCAACAGATAAACAATAACAACAATTATTTTGCCATAATACCATCTTATAAACTAAATAGTTTGTGGGGGAGCCGTTAAGGCGTTTATTGCGGCGTAGAGGTGAGCGTGGGCCAGGAGCGCGTGAGGAGGATCGTAAGAGGATCGACTCCCTTGTGAGGCGGTTGGTGTGCGCGCGCGGCATCTGATGCCCCGTCCCTTATACCTTCCCCAGCCCTGGCTGACGAAACACCTCCGGCCCGGCCACCCATATCCCCGGATTCGTGAGTGACCAGGAGCTTCACCATGGCCGAGGAGGAGCTTGTGAGTATGCTAGGGTGGTGGTGAGGGCCCCGGGGTGGCGGCCAGCTGCGTCAGGGCCGCCAGCTGGCGCTCTGGTGTCGGGGGGCCAGCATCCAGCTGGCACGCACGCGTGTGTGTGTTCACACCTTCTCGTGTCTCTACTATTTCAAATTGACAATTGGTACTCTCAGGGGGGGAATATGTCACGGGGTAATGGGGGTTTAATGGGGGAATGGCATGTGTTCATGGCCAGAGAGAGAGACAGGTTGATTGTTGATTAGGTTGTACGCAGCTGGTGTGGTGACAGGTGGTGTGTGTGTGTGTCCAGCTGGCCACAGGGTTAATGGTGGACACATGAGAGCCACAGGGTTAATGGTGGACACATGAGAGCCACAGGGTTAATGGGGGACACATGAGAGCCACAGGGTTAATGGTGGACACATGAGAGCCACAGGGTTAATGGTGGACACATGAGAGCCACAGGGTTAATGGTGGACACATGAGAGCCACAGGGTTAATGGTGGACACATGAGAGCCACAGGGTTAATGGTGGACACATGAGAGCCACAGGGTTAATGGTGGACACATGAGAGCCACAGGGTTAATGGTGGACACATGAGAGCCACAGGGTTAATGGTGGACACATGAGAGCCACAGGGTTAATGGTGGACACATGAGGGCCACAGGGTTAATGGTGGACACATGAGAGCCACAGGGTTAATGGTGGACACATGAGGGCCACAGGGCTAATGGTAGACATATATGGGACATATATATTGATCCAAACCATTTCTTTAAAAGTTGAGATGTAATGCACTTTGTTGTTGTTGTTGTTGTTGTTGCAGGCAGCAGCGGGGCTAAGCTGTGTGTGCCTTGCCAGTCTGACTTCGGAGACAATGGTTGTGTATTCCCTTAGTCTCGGTGGTGTAGTCGTAAGGCACTCGACCGGCGCTTCGCGAGCGCTTTGGCCTGGGTTCGTATCCTGGCTGGGGGAGGATTGACTGGGTGCCAGTCCTTAACTGTAGCCTCTGTTCACCCAGACGTGAATGGGTACCTTGCTGTTAAACGATTTGGCGAGTCGTATTTTGGGGAAAATTAGGGTTAAGGACCTGCTTGATATACTATGTGTGCGCTCGTGGCTTTACAAGAATGTAAGAACTTGTATATGTTATTAAAATAAAATAAAAAAATAATAAAGGAATGTGAGAGTGAGCAGAATGTACTCTCTCTCTCCTGGTGGATGGCTTTTAACTAAACTGGTGGGAGCCGGTCGGCCGAGTGGACAGCACGCTGGAATTGTGATCCTGTGGTCCTGGGTTCGATCCCAGGCGCCGGCGAGAAACAATGGGCAGAGTTTCTTTCACCCTATGCCCCTGTTACCTAGCAGTAAAATAGGTACCTGGGTGTTAGTCAGCTGTCACGGGCTGCTTCCTGGGGGTGGAGGCCTGGTCGAGGACCGGGCCGCGGAGACACTAAAGCCCCGAAATCATCTCAAGATAACATCAAGAAGGTAGAGGTGTATTTCCCTTTTTCTTTCTCGGTTCAGTTGTTGCTCCTGGTGCTGTCCAGTCTGGAGTCATACGTAGGGAGGGTGATCCTTCGGGCTCCGTAGTGGCTACCCCAGCCTTCCTTTCCAGCACTTCTGGACCAGTTTCCATACCTGGGCATTTTCCAGCGACTCTTGCCTCTTTCAGCAAATTGGCCCGGTGGTGTACTTCACCGATTCAAATTTTACAGCTCTGTTCATCTGGAGATTTTGGTACGCGTCTTTGCCATTTGTATAGCGAGCAGATGGCTGTTTTGTTGGTGTCCCGCCTGTGTCTTTTCTTGTGGCGGCAGTATGAAGCTGCTTTGCAACTTTGAGGAAGAAAGAAACAAAGAAATGTTTCAATGAAGAAACTGCTTCACTACTGCCTTTTCTTCATCATCATCAGTTTTGGTCAGGTCTGTCATTTCTCTTTTGTTTTGGTTGTTTTTCGATCAGGATCTTCAGAAGGATCAGGATCAGGTCAGAAGGGAGCTGGTCGGCCGAGCAGATAGCATGCTGGTGTTGTGATCCTGTGGTCCCGGGTTCGATCACGGGCGCCGGCGAGAAACAATCGGCAGAGTTTCTTACACCCTATACCCCTGTTACCTAGCAGTAAACTAGGTACCTGGGTGTTAGTCAGCTGTCACGGGCTGCTTCTTGGGGGTAGAGACCTGGTCGAGGACCCGGTTGCGGGGGACACTAAAAAGCCCCAAAATCATCTCAAGATAACGTCAAGATCTTGTGCCTAATAATGTCACCTCTTCTTGTTTTGCAATGGCAGAGCTGCTGTTACTTGGGCTCAGTGTCAACATTTCCATTTCTTTATACAAACATTATGTATAACTATCTACATTTTCTATGCACCATAATGAACCACAAACATTGTGTGTTGAGAGTTTATATACACAGAACAGGGATTCAAGGCAGCCTAGCAGCTGACAGCCGAGTGTGGCTGGGGTTGGCCCAAATACAGCAGTGTGTTATTTGTGAAATTTATATAGATAAATGTGTGTAACATCGCTATCCTCACAAGTGGAGCCTGGTCTCAGGCCGGGCTCGGAGTAGAAGAACTCCTGGAACCCTCTCCAGGTATGCTTCAAGTACAGTATGCTCAGAATTATAGAGCTTGTATCAAGTAACACGTATTACTGTATTAGTATTATTTTTTTTTAGATCAAACAGTATTTTTGCTATTATTACTTTATATACATAAGAACATAAGAACAAAGGCAACTGCAGAAGGCCCACTGGCCCATACGAGGCACCTCCTATTTATAACCACCCAATCCCACTCATATACTTGTCCAACCCGCGCTTGAAACAATCGAGGGACCCCACCTCCAGCACGTTACGTGGTAATTGGTTCCACAAATCAACAACCCTGTTACTGAACCAGTATTTACCCAAGTCTTTCCTAAATCTAAACTTATCCAATTTATACCTATTGTTTCGTATATACACATGTTATATACATCTCTATTTTTATAAGCTGTAACAAACCACTAATTAATTCTGGTGTGTTGGGTGATGAAATCTTAGCACAGTAGAGAGCTATTCACTACGCCCAGCTGACTCCAGCAGCCGACCTCACCTGACGGAGCAAAATACGCAGAAATACACTATGCCCATTGCTATTACCACTTCAAACAGTGCTATTATTATCAGATTCCTGTCACTAAATCATGAATATGAATCATTTGCCACAAGATTATTTTCTAAAGGAAAATGAGGTCACTTTTGCATGATGCATAGATTAACAAACCTCGGCTGTGAAAAAGGTCTGCGAACTGTGAAACCTGTGTAATATACTGTGAACATCTGCCTCCTACTGTGAACATAATAACTAGCATTGTGTTCACTGATGTCTGAACATTGTACATATTCTTTATCAGTCAGGATCATCTTTGACTATCAGTGCAAAATAATTGGTTACCTATTTATCGTTTATCATTATTAAGTGGTGCTGTGGCCCCCTAGCTACACAGCATTGCTAAGAGCTGCTGCTGCATGTGCTGGCCCTAGTCGTTCTTTCAGTACTAAGGCTCTCACAGCCAGTATTGATGCAAAAAAATTCTTTTTCAAGATGGTGTCTGTTTACTGGAGTCCTGAGCCAGCGGCTGTCAGCCCTGTGTACCCAAGGAAGCTTTGAATTGTTCCCTGTAATTAAATGCGCTAGACACACCACCAGTCGAGTGCCTTAAGGTGCTATGTGCAGTGCAGGGGTTCATAAAGCCACTGGGTAGCTTCCTCCAGAAACCCAGCATTGAAGGCAGACGATGAATCACAATAATCATTTAAATCATTTAAATCTACACAAGTCTACACAGCGTATATAGTGTAATAACAGCTACATTATTTGTTAATTGTTTTATGAACATAATTGAATCACTAATATGCACACAATACTTTTGAGTATAGCAATGATTCACACATTTTATTATATAAATATATTACAATACACACTATTGAATAATATTACTGCAAAAAACTAAGGCAAAGTCAATGAGACATTGAAATAATTAGGTAATAATATTATCTTTGTGGTAACTTCCGCCTGACAGCTCGGGCAGAGCAGACCACTTCCGACGATTGCTCTGTCAACGCCTCAATTGTGCCAGACTTCCTCACCCTATTGCAGCCAAAATATGTCACCTACAATTTTTTATTATTATTTTCCCATGATCAGAGAACACAACAAACACTTATAAAACTATTTTTTTTATTTCTTGCGCCTGAGCGTGTTGCAGGCTATAATCACAAGAGCAACCAAGGGGGTTAACCTCTGTGATGCGCTGTATTTATTGGGGCAGTCTGGCTATGTGCCAAAAATAGTGTCCCCTCTCCCACCTATTTTTTGTTCTTTGTAACTTGTTAAAGTCCCTTCCCTGAACAAGTACACGTGAAAAAATAAATTCTACTTACTTTGGCTGTGGAGACGTCGACAGAGTGGTGCTTGTTGTCATCACGGGCTGGTCACCCGTGTGTGAAGCACCCAGAAACGGTCGCGCGGGCCATTCAGTACTGCGAGTTGCCACAAATATATTTACAAATAATTTTTCTATGTATATTCAATGCTTTATAATTTTTTTAATCGTATATGATGCATATTTGGCCTTGACAATATTTATACAGTAGAATGTTCATAATACTTCATGGAACTGTGATACATGTGTCAGTAATATGTTCACAATAAATGTTTGCTGCAATATTACTTGATCAAAATTCACCAAAATTACAATATGTACAGTTTCACACTATTTATACAGTCACACATTGTATTACATACTCAGTACTTCAGGAGTGATTGATAATCAAGGCAGCATTCCATGGTCTACAGCGCAACTTTGCTCTCGATGCACCAGATACAGATTTTTGCTTCCTGTTTCTTCGTTCTGTGTGCTTGCAAATAACGCACTCACGTACACCCTTGACTTTAGTACCTGTAGGTGGTATGTAGCCAAGCTTGTGAAGTGTAAGGTAACCTTGAAAAGATTATAGGAAAAAGATTAATTTGTAAGGTTAGTCTTGTAAAGATCGCTTTGTACGGAAGGATTGAAAAGATTCAGGTATTTTGGAAGAGATTCAGCTTCTCTTGAAAATATCACTGTAAGGTAGGATTGAAAAAATCCAGGTACAGTACAGTGACACCTCGGCTTATGAATGCCCCTCTTTACGAATTTTTCGGGTTAAGAGCCCAATTTCTTTGTAAAATTTGAATTGGGTTACGAGCTTTGCCTCGAGTTACGTAGTTTGTTGATACGCGTATGGGCGACCTAGCGTGTGGTTCCTGGTGGCACGGTCGCCCGCGCTTCAGTTTACCAGTGACACCCACTTAGTGACAATCGCTCTTGAATTCTTTGTAAAGAATTTCATTGTTTTTCAGCTTTTTTTGGGTTTTGAACATAAAAGTAATCATAATATATCATGCCATGGGTCAAAAGAAAGTCAGTGGTAAGGTTCAACCTAAGAAAACTCATGTGAGGATGACTATAGAGGAAAAACAAGAGATCATTCGTAAACATGAAAATGGTACACGAGTTGTTGACGTAGCTAGGCAGTACAACAAATCTATGTCAACGATATACACTGTAATTGCTAATTGCTAAAGACGTTGAGTGCTAAAGGGGCAAAAGGCATATCAACAATCACAAAACAAAGAACACGAACACTTGATGTTGAAAAGTTATTATTAATTTGGATACACAACAAGGAGTTACCAGGTGACATCGTTTCAGAGGCCATCATTTGTGAAAAAGCAAGGCTATTGCACAAAGCTCTTATAAAGAAAACCCCTGGAATGAGTGATGTAGATACGAAAGAGTTTTAAGGCGAGCAGGGGGGATGGTTTGAGAAATTTAGAAAAAGTGGCATTCATAGTGTTGTTGGTGTTGAGTTGGTGGAGGAACACAGTGAAGAACTGACCACCGAAGAACTCCTAGCCCTTCAAGGAGCAGCAACAAGAGACACCCGAGGAAATTTCTTCAGGGGAGGAGGAGGCAGTACAGAATGTCCCTCAACAATTAAGAAGTGGTGTAGACTATGGAAAGAAATGCAAACTTTTGTTGAAACGACTTTCACAGCAAGCTGAAATAGGCTGTTGCCTTAACCTTTTTAATGACAGTGATGCCTCATTGACAAGTGTTACAATGTAGGGAAAAACAAGTCTATGGAAAGTTTTTTAGCGAGAATAACAAGCAGTGAGCTTCAAGCAGGTCCTAGTGGTATGCAGGCAAAACGTAGGAGAGAGCACCCCAGAGAAGTCATCACTGCCAGATGTTATAATGGAAGGGAACTTCCCTTCCAAACCACTTAACACCTCTCCTCCTCCCCCTCCTCATCACTGTCTTCTATACACCAACAAATCATAAATAAAGGTAAGGTATAACTTGTACATACTATAGTACTAAATGTTTATTAGGTATGAAATGTATTTTGAAGTTAATATTTTTAGGAGTGTGGAACGGATTAATTCAATTTACGTTATTTCTTATGAGAAAATTAATTTCGGGTTACAAACCGTCTCTGGGAACACATTAAATTTGTAAATAGAGAAGCCACTGTATTCTTGGAAAGATCTAGGAAAACCTCAGTGACAAAAATCTGTCCTGGTATCATTTATATCTTCACCTGTACGGGTACTGTATATGGGAAAGTGGACACAACACCAACATCAGTATCATCAAATTATGGTTTGTGTTACAAAATTATCACAGTCCTTATCACAGTTTCAGAACAGGGTGCTCTTGCCTGTCACAGTTACTGGACCACTATGACATGGCATTAGATGCCATGGAAAACAAACAAAATGCTGATGTAATTTACACAGATTTCGCAAAAGCCTTTGACAAATGTGACCATGGTGTTATTGCACATAAAATGCATTCAAAAGGAATGACGGAAAAAATAGGCAGACGGATCTACAATTTCCTGACAAACAGAACCCAATGTGTAATAGTCAACAAAATAAAATCCAGCCCATCAACTGTGAAGAGCTCAGTTCCCCAGGGTACTGTGCTTGCTCCAGTACTTTTTCTCATCCTCGTATCGGACATAGACAAGGACACAACCTATAGCACTGTATCATCCTTTGCAGATGACACTAAGATCTTCATGAGAGTAGGCAACATAGAGGACATGGCAAACTTCCAGTCAGACATAGATCAGGTCTTTCTATGGGCTACAGAAAATATGATGTTTATCGAGGATAAGTTCCAGCTCATGCGCTACGGAAAAAATGAAAATATAAAAACGGAAACCACGTACAAAACTCGGGCAAATCATAACATAGAATGAAGGGCAATGTAAAGGATCTGGGTGTACTCATGTTGGAAGACCTTACCTTTAAAGAACACAATAAAGTAGCTGTCACAACTGCAAGAAAAATGACAGGTTGGATAACAAGAACTTTTCACACTAGAGATGCTGTACCGATAATGACACTTTTCAAAACGCTAGTGCTCTCTAGAGTGGAGTACTGCTGCACAATGACAGCCCCTTTCAAAGCTGGAGAAATTGCTGACCTGGAGAGTGTGCAGAGATCCTTTACTGCTAGAATCCACTCGGTAAAACATCTAAACTACTGGGACCGACTAAAGAGCCTAAATCTGTATTCCCTTGAGCGCAGGCGGGAGAGATACATAATAATCTATACGTGGAAAATAATAGAGGGGCTCGTCCCAAACCTGCACACAGAAATATCACACGAGACCAGAAGGCATGGCAGGATGTGTAGAATACCCCCGTTGAAAAGCAGAGGTGCAACAGGTACTCTGAGAGAGAACTCTTATCAACATCAGAGGCCCGAGACTGTTCAACACGCTTCCACTACACATAAGGGGCATAACTGGCCGACTCCTCACAGTGTTCAAGAGAACTTAACACCTCCAAAGGATACCTGATCAACCAGGCTGTGTACTCATACGTCAGGCTGCAAGCAGCTGCGTCCAACAGCCTGGTTGATCAGTCCAGCAACCAGGAGGCCTGGTCGACGACCAGCCCGCGGGGAAGCTAAGCCCCGGAAGCACCTCAAGGTAACCTCAAGGTAGGCAAGGTCCTCCCTAATTCACCCGTGCTCCTTGTATTGTCACCACCACCATGGAAGCTGCTGAAACACTCATCTATGCTACTTGTATTAGATGCATCATTACTGAATCCAGAAAATGATTCATCTATAGTATCATCTACAAAAATTGATGATGGCATGGGTGGCGCTCGGCTACTACTGGATACGCTTGCTGTATCGTCCTCATCATTGCTGTATTACTTGTATCCGACCCTTTTGTTAGGTCCTTGCTATGTATGCCTAGCTTCATCGTGACCCTTATGTTCTTCAAAGAATAAGGTCTGAATCTCACTGACAGAAAGCTCTCTTTCAACACTGCATTGGACAGGTGTTTGGAAACCAGAGACGCGTGCGCCACCCATGGTTGCTCACTTGGAATTAAGCCAGCCAGCGGCCCTTGGGTATTCTGGGAATTTTTTCCAAGATGGCTGCCTCTCACTGGAGGTCTCAAGAGTCCATATTGTAGTACCCAACCAACCGCGTGCGCATTTTAAACGGTACGAAATACTGAAAAGGTGTTTTCTCAGTTCCGCAGTTTCCAACGAATCGTGTTTTCTCGGCCGGCGCAGTCGTGTGGTTAAAATTGTTTACAATAACTAACAATCAAGTGATTATATTGGTACAATATTCACCGAAAATAACAATGTAAGCAGAAATGTTGAGATGCTAATGTTCTTATACAGTATTACAATTTAAGAACCTTATATTTCAAATATGAATAATTTTCTTTTCACTGGCATTATGTAGGTTAAATAGCACTTTTTCATTATAAACTAAAAATTAATTTTCTTTCAATTGAACTATAATTGCAATGTAATTTTATTTGAATTGTACACCTGTGAAGTTTAGTGGAATGTTTTTTTTCTTGTGTTTTGCAGATTAAGGATTGCTTTTTGAGTAAAAAAAGACTAAAATCTGAAAATTTTACAAATTAACACTTTGGCGCACCCCACTCGCCACCCCTCAACTGTGCGATATGGGACCCAGGGTGTCATGGGAGCGCGCGTAAATTCTGAAAAGTGTATACTCTCTTCAACTTTGTCACCTTAATTCTCGTCCTACGAGATTAAATTTGGTATCATTGTGTTCGCAATAGAATTCTCTACAGCACTAAATGCATATAAACTCCAAAAGCCCGGCTAATTACCCGCAGCAAACAGAGAAAGTGCGAACGAGTTACCCAGGAGTTCGCAAACGCGATAAAATGTTTTCACTATTTTCACTCTGGTCACCTCAATTTTTATCCTAGGTCTTTCATTTTGGTCTCAATGGGTTCGCAATAGAATTCTCTAGAGGAACATTAGCATATAAAATATAAAACCTGGTCACGCTCCAACCGCGAGTGAGCGAGCGAGTGAGACGGGCCACGCGTTAGGCGCGAGTGAGTGCTCAGACGCCTTCCAGCTACACTCCCAATTCCCGCCCTTTTCAAGCCTTTCTTTCACAATTTTCTTCCTGGAAGGGCCTTGTTCATGATCACTATTCATCGTGGAGTAAGCGTAGATAGTTTCTAAAGCCGCAGTAAGAAATATAGCCACGGAAAATAGCCGAAATGTTCACACGTTTGAGATGCAAGAGGAGGCAACATTGGTCACAACAGTGGAGCGAAAACAATGGGCCCACGGCATGTGCCAAGCCGCCTGAGGGCCACGAGGCTCAACAAAGAAAATGGGAAGACACCGGCGCGCATTTTAAAATCAGTCCCAAAAAAATCGAATAAAAACCTGATTTTTGCTGATTATTTAAAGTGGATGACGCAATGCTGCGTCATCCCCGGAATTACCGACAGTAAACGGATGACGCAATGCTGCGTCATGCCCGGGCGAAAGTGTTAACTACATTTTTTTACTTAATTTTTATTTAGAATTGCAATTGATAATTGTGTTGGAATTGAGACTAGTGAATTGGCATCGATATCGGAATCATTAGATTTTGATACATTCACTAGCATGAATTAATTTAAAATTTATAGAAATTTGAATATTTTGATATTGTACTATATTGTACTGTATTTTATATTTTCAAATGAATTTTCATGTTAAAAATCCCACCCCCCCCCCTCTCCCCCACCAAAAAATATATATTTTTGAAATCTGAAGGGAAATCAGTGCTGTGCAGTTTTAAAGATTAGTTTTATATATGACTTGACTAAGCATTTAATTGTTGCTGTTGCTAGGATACTCTTCTCAATTTTATGTGTTTTTGTTTTCCCAGATCTTTGATCCCAGCCTTAAGAAAAAGAAAAAGAAGAAGACTGGGTTTAATCTTGATGCAGCCCTAGCAGATAGTGGTGGAACCCCAGTTGTAGAACCTGCACCCACTCCTGAAAATGGAGAAGTGCCTGAAGCCAAAGAGAGCACTCCTGAAATGGACGGTAAGGAAGGAAGGAGGGAGGGGAATTATCAGGGGGAAAGTGCCGAGCCATTACGACTGTATAGCGCTGGGAAGGGGTCAGGATAAGGATTTGGGATGGGTGGAGGGAAGGAATGGTGGCCAACCACTTGTGGATGGTCGGGGATTGAACGCCGACCTGCATGACGCGAGAACGTCACTCTGGACGATAAGGAGAAGTAGAAAGATTAAACCTAGACTTCGTTCTGGGATTTCAAAGGAGTTTTGGTTAACTGGGACTTAATTGCGAGGTATACAAGTGGAATAAGATATTAATATTTATTTCTATTTAATTTGTAATGCCACAAAATGGGTTTTGTAGATCGTGAAACTTCGCTCGAAAATTCTTTTGTACATTTAATTCAAATTTACTTAACTACACATATATTTTGATGTATTCATAAATCTATCACTATTTAAATATTCAAAAAAATAGTGTGATTTTTGCTGATTGAGTGATCGGGAATAAAGTTGTTCGCTTTGTAGGTCTCGGCACCATGCTTTTCCCCTTACACCCATTGGAACTTTTCCTCTGGCTAATAACAAGTTTTGTTTTCTCCCGAGCTATTTTCCCGTTTGCCACTCAGTAATGTTCTGCACCTTTCACAACTTGAAGAAATAATACAGTGAAAATGTTAAAGTTGAGAGAGGTAATTAGTGCGACAAGTATGAACGACTCGAAGGCGGTGTATAGAGAGCTAGATCTCACTCCCCCATAGTCAGTGATAGGTGAGCACCACTAACCACTACAGTAATCACCATTCCACCACCTACCATGAAATACACACCGCTGGTAGGACGTGTTTGAATGAGGTGACCGTGTGTTGTCACCAAAGGGGGGAGAGGTTGGTAGCTATGATAAGCGTTATACAGAGAGTAATCACATTAACGTAACGTATCGATGAGAAAATTCGTTGGAGCCGTGATGGGGATTCGAACCTATGTGGTGGGTAGTCCCATGCCCCAGACAACCAGGCCACGACATGGTCAAGAGGATTGCAACCTGGAGTTCTGCTGAACACACGAGGGTTTCTTGAGGCTTTCACTGAATTCCAGGTTGCAGTCCTTTTGACAATGTCGTGGCCTGATTGTCTGAGGCATGTACACGGGACTATCCACCGCATAGGTTTGCATCCTCATCACGGCTCCATACAGATTTTCTCATAAGTGTTAAAGATGATAATGCTTGCCAGAGGGTAAATATTGGAAATATGCATGCAGAATAAATGTGCTAGATAATGTGTTTGGAAGGTTGAGAATTGTAGAAAATGTGCTGGGAATAGTTTTGTGTAGGAGTAAGATAAGAATGATTCTAATATAAGTGTCTCCCAATGGGTCAGCTTCGGGGATCCGGAGTACACGTGAAGATGCTTTCCAGCGTGTGGAAGAATTTTGTAATTTTTATTAAGTGGAAGTTGTGGGTGGAAAGAGAAGCTAACTTGTACTTGCCCCCATTTCAAATTCTGGCAGGAAAGAATACACAGATTACATTGAATAGGAAAACAAAATTATATATTTATATTTTTTTTTTTTTATAGATATGGAGATGTTTGGAAAGAAGAAGAGCAAGAAGAAAAACAAAAAACCATTCAATCTGGAGGAACTAAGCGAGGCATTGCCAGAAACGAAGGAGACTGGTATCATAATTGGGGAGGATCGCGAACAGGTGGCATCCCAAGCATCTGAAGTCGATGACTTTGATCTGGACATGGACTTCAGTAAAGCCAAGAAGAAAAAGCCTAAAAAGAAGAAAGGACTGGTTGACCTCATTGCAAAAGATGACTCTGTCATGGACAGTGATGACAAAGAATTAGGTGAGTTTGTAGTAAGTTTTTTTGAAGGTTATGGGTAGCTATTAAGTTGATATTGAATTTGGGATTATCTGAGCATTACATTTTGAGCATGGCTGTATTTATTTATACAAACTGGTTTAGAGGATTACAAACAAAAAAAATGACACATTTTCATGCTTATTAAATGTTTGAATTTTCAGCAGAAACTATGTAGGTAAAGTATGTTTTATGTATAAGCTGCTCAGTATTACTGTATAATCTCTTGTTGAACAAGACTTTGCAGTATTGCAACAAATAATAATACAGTGGCTACTGCATGCAGACTGACCAAACAATTGTGAAACATTTTGATCTGCCAATGGATTTGTTGGCCGTTAAACATTGGCTCTTGTCACGAGATGTCTGAAAGAGAATTTTGTCACGCCACGTGATTTAATTTTTTGTGCCAGTGTGTGATGGTTGAAGACAGGTGTTTTAACAGGTGTTTTAATAGCGGGCCAAGAAGGTCATAGCATTGCTTTAAAGCCAAGTCCTGCCCCTTTCTGCCTCGGAACTCAGTCATGATAGGTGAACATATCTTCATCGCCATCAGATGATGGTGATCATCTACTTGGGGAGTAGAAGTACTCCCAGAACACCCATCCAGGTACAATCATACCTTGATCTCCCACTGGTAGTTGTACCAGCAAATGTCAGTGGATATTGTTCCCTGAAAATGTCAATCTTTCGTGTCTGATAATGTATTTTTTATTGGTAATGTATTTTGAATTGATGTGAAATTGAATATATAGCATCTCCCAGACACCCGAACTATGTGCTCCACCTTTGTGAAGATAGATGCGAATATTTTGTCATCTGTTGCTAGGTTCGATGAAGCAAATTGTGGGGAGAGAGAAGAACTTTAGGTGTCAGGTGAAGCCAACTCATCCTCCTAAAATGATAGTACTCATTGTGACTTGGTCAAATGTGTCAATGTGCACTGTTATACCCCAAAGGAATTCGCATTTTGTTCCCTTGATTTTATAAGGCCGAAACAGCTAAAATCCAAACTAACATTACTAGGCCTAGTTTAGCATGCACACGTGCACACATACTACGTTAGGCCTAAGGTTGCATATATATTAGGCCAAGGAGTGCGCGTACAGGTTAGGTTTAAATCTTTAATTACCTTTAAATTTTCTAGAATGCCATTTGGATTAATTCATCAATACAAAATATGAACTTTTCAGGGTCCATCAGTGTATATATTGGTATGTTTGACTAAATAGTTGATATAAGTGCTATCATTGTGGGAGGATGGGTTGAATATAGTGTGTGTGTGTGTGTGTGTGTGTGTGTGTGTGTGTGTGTGTGTGTGTGTGTGTGTGTGTGTGTCTGTCTTTGTCTTTTTGGTGGGCACATGTACTTGGATGTGCTGGCATGGTTGAGCATCGAGCCACAAGCCCAGCCTTTCTGACCCATGATAAGTTTAGAAAATGATTTTACTTCCACACACTTCTTGTTGTACAGTATTTCCTTGTAAAGTTGCTTACTGAACGTGCTTCGACAATTGCTTCTTGTAGCCCGTTCCTCTTGCTTGCAACGCTTTACTTAAAGGAAATGTTACCTTACAACCCTCCAGCTCATTTCTCTAGTTTGCACTTGTGTCGGATGGTCTTTCCATTTATCTTTTTAAAACATACTTCATTGTGCACTTGGCCAATTCTCCTAAATTTCTTATAGGTTATTATATTTCCTCTGTGTTTTGTTTTCTCCACTGTAGTGAGATTGAATACTTTTAGCTTCCCATCATTGTACACACACTCCATTTTTGGGACAAATTTTGTTACATATTTCTGAACTTTCAGTTTTAGTTTGTGTTTTTTCTGAAGGCTTCTTTATGTACCTAAGAGCTATTTGGACATTTGTCATTTGGGCTATTCATTTGTCAATTTCATCTGTGTTGTAATATTATTTTTGTTAACACGTTCCACATAGACCAGGTTTGGAGATGGTATACTTCCGGATCTTTCTTGTTTTTTTGTTTTGAGTAGCTGTCTTCCTTTTACAGGCGATGAGTCACAATAACGTGGCTGAAGTATGTTGACCAGACAACACACTAGAAATTGAAGGGACGACGACGTTTCGGTCCGTCCTGGACCATTCGACTTGAGAATGGTCCAGGACGGACCGAAACGTCGTCGTCCCTTCAATTTCTAGTGTGTGGTCTGGTCAACAACTGTCTTCCTTTTAACCTGAAATAATCCTATTAATGTTTCTCCCACTCGTCCACTTTGTATTCGTCTGGGTTGAAGTGTAGCAACTTTGACCAATGCTGGAGTGCATCCAGGTCTTTCTGTAGTTTCTTGCAGTCATTTTTACTTCAAATTCTAATGTTTGTGATCAAGTTTACATTGTCTGTAAACAGGGAAAATGAATGATCCTGTTTCCTCATGTCAGGTCATTTGCGCGCATCGGAAACACTTTAGAACACTGATCCCTTGATACCCGACTTGAAACATCTCGCCTCTCTGATAGCCACTATCCATCACTTGTTTCCTATCCAAGAGAGAACTTGTCTAACCCAATGCTGTGCTTGTTACACTAACATTGTCTTCAAATTTATATAGGAGCCTTTTATGAGGCACAGTATAATGTGCTGCTTTACCATTATCACCTGTCTTAATAGCACTTAACAGAAGTGTTAGACATTATCTATTTCTATTGAAGCAATGTTGTTGCTCAGAGACAAAGCACATTTTTTTCAAAGTGTTCCACTAAGTCGTCATCTTATGAATCTCCAGCACCTAGCAGATAATGTATTTCAGTTCCACTCGTCTGTACTTTAGTGACTCCTGCCAGCCTCCAATGAGCCTTAAGCAAAGTACAGGTAAAGGCAGAGGTAGAATGGAAACAACTGAATGAACTAGATATGGTGAAGGCTATGGAATCAGAAAAGATCTTGTGGATCCTGAAAGCAGCAGCAGCATAGACGAATCCTTTCTTGTGAATGTTGACCACACAAGCTGTTTTCCATATCTCAGTCAAATCATTTGTTCACAGTGTAGAGTTGAAGAGCATTGCTAAGGGAAGACTCGGTGCCTCTTGCTACATCGTTCAGGACTTGTAACTTTTTTTGTATTCATTGATTTCAGTTGTTTCCATACCTCATTTGCTGTCACATCTTTTTGCTCAAGACTCGTTGCTCAGGTTGTGTGTTTCCAGATTTCCTGGGAGCTTCCTCTTGTTAATAGATATTCTCATAAATACTCTACGGGATATTCTCATTAGTACTTCACACACTTCGTATCACTTTTTTTTTTTGTTTTTTTAATGTGTTCATTCACTATCAATTCCTTTATGTAAGACTGGGCCATGTATGGATTTATGTGGGATACTAGGTTAGGAGTAGGAGTGGCCCCAGGACTAATGTGTGGGGAGGGGGGGGGGACGCTGCGTGTGATATCTCGCCATTCTGAGCTCTTATTTTGCACTTTGACTGTCTTGCGTTGCAGCGGTATTACTTTATCCATTGTAGCATTTTTCTATCACTCTTCTGATAGAAAAATCTTTTGTTCACTAGCAGTTTGTGAGGTACTTTGATAGTCTAGAAATACTGCATACACTTCCCACCCATATGTTGATTGGCAGTTAAAGGACACGGATTTGTCATCACTGATCCCATGCTGTTCATCAGTTATAAAGGTCTCTACACATCCTGTAGGCTTCTCGTGGTCTTCTCCATCATTGCTTGGGTCCGTAATCACAAAACAAATTCATTTAGTACATTGAAAATGGATTAAGAAAGGATCCTTAACATACACTGCAGGTCTGCTGCTTTTTTAACAAATTTGTATACCCTCTTTTATCTGTTTGTATACTTCAGCCATGGCACCCCTAACTCTTCATCTTTCTTGAGAATGTAGATTATCCATTTTTGTTGTAATTTCTAAATAAGAGAAATTTATAAATCGTGGAATTAACTTTACTCTGTGCACATAGAGGGGGGAATTTATTTTCTTTTGGCAGTATGGAACTACGCATCTTCAGGTCCCAAAGAGAAGAGGAGAAAGTTCTTGTTTGAGTAGCTGGATGTTCAGTAGTTGGTATCAACAGTTGGGGTTATAACTTGCTGGATGTTCAGTAGTTGGTACCAACAGTTGGGGTTGTAACTTACTGGATGTTCAGTAGTTGGTATCAACAGTTGGGGTTGTAACTTGCTGGATGTTCAGTAGTTGGTATCAACAGTTGGGGGTTGTAACTTGCTGGATGTTCAGTAGTTGGTATCAACAGTTGGGGTTATAACTTGCTGGATGTTCAGTAGTTGGTACCAACAGTTGGGGTTGTAACTTACTGGATGTTCAGTAGTTGGTATCAACAGTTGGGGTTATAACTTGCTGGATGTTCAGTAGTTGGTATCAACAGTTGGGGGTTGTAACTTGCTGGATGTTCAGTAGTTGGTACCAACAGTTGGGGTTGTAACTTGCTGGATGTTCAGTAGTTGGTACCAACAGTTGGGGTTGTAACTTGCTGGATGTTCAGTAGTTGGTATCAACAGTTGGGGTTATAACTTGCTGGATGTTCAGTAGTTGGTACCAACAGTTGGGGTTATAACTTGCTGGATGTTCAGTAGTTGGTACCAACAGTTGGGGGTTATAACTTGCTGGATGTTCAGTAGTTGGTACCAACAGTTGGGGTTGTAACTTGCTGGATGTCCAGTAGTTGGTATCAACAGTTGGGGGTTGTAACTTGCTGGATGTTCAGTAGTTGGTACCAACAGTTGGGGTTGTAACTTGCTGGATGTCCAGTAGTTGGTATCAACAGTTGGGGTTGTAACTTGCTGGATGTCCAGTAGTTGGTATCAACAGTTGGGGTTGTAACTTGCTGGATGTCCAGTAGTTGGTACCAACAGTTGGGGTTATAACTTGCTGGATGTTCAGTAGTTGGTACCAACAGTTGGGGTTATAACTTGCTGGATGTTCAGTAGTTGGTATCAACAGTTGGGGTTATAACTTGCTGGATGTTCAGTAGTTGGTACCAACAGTTGGGGTTGTAACTTACTGGTGTTCAGTAGTTGGTACCAACAGTTGGGGTTATAACTTGCTGGATGTTCAGTAGTTGGTACCCACAGTTGGGGTTATAACTTGCTGGATGTTCAGTAGTTGGTATCAACAGTTGGGGGTTGCAAGAACACCTTATTCTTATCTATTATTCTTTCCTAGCACTTTGAATTCTAGTTTCTCGTAAGGTTTACTGTTTAATTCTTTGACTGCGGCCCCTATGAAATGTTTTATTCCTGAAGATAGAAAATTACAATAACTAAATTGTTTTTTAGTTTATATTTGTTGTTAAATATCCAGGAAGAATGACATACAGCTGTATCTTTGTTTTCAAATTTAATCCGTTCCCAGAGAGGGTTCAAAAACTGAAAATTAAAAAAGCAAAACAAATTTTCCTATAAGAAATAATGTAAATTGAATTAATCCGTTCCACATCCCCCAAAAATATTAACTTAAAAATACATTTTATACATACTACAGCTTGTATTTTGTACTACAGTATGTATAAGTATATCTTACCTTTATTGAGGAGCCGGTGTCAGCTGGCAGTCAACAGGAGCCGGTGGCTGAGCGGACAGAACACTGGACGCGTGATCCTGTGGTCCCGGGTTCGATCCCGGGCGCCGGCGAGAAACAATGGGCAGAGTTTCTTTCACCCAGATGCTCCTGTTACTTAGCAGTAAATAGATACCTGGGAGTTAGTCAGCTGTCACGGGCTGCTTCCTGGGGGTGGAGGCCTGGTCGAGGACCGGGCCGCGGGGACACTAAGCCCCGAAATCACCTTAAGATAAGGACTCTTGTTGGTATATGGAAGACGGGGAGGAAGAGGTGTTAATATTTGGAAGGGGAGTCCCCTTCCATTATAACATCAGGCAGTGATGACATTTCTGCAATACTCTCTTATGTTTTGCCTGCATACCACTAGGACCTGGTTGTGGCTCACTACTTGCTTGTCTTACTAAAAATCTGTCTATAGACACTTGTTTTTCCCTACATTTCAACACTTGGCTGTAGTGAGACATCACATTGTCTCACTATGATCTCGTTTTTCCTCTATCGTCATCCTCACAACTATTTTCTTAGGTTGAACTTTACCACTGGCTTTCTTGGATATATATAATATATTATAAGAACTTTTATGTTCTGAAACCAAAAACGCACAAAAACAATGAAATTCTTCCCTAAGAATTCAAGTGCAGTCGTCATTAGGCCGTAGACACTGGTAAACTGAGGCACTGCACGTGCTCGGTCAGCCCATTAATCTAACAACAAACTCGAACACCGACGCAAACCTCGAATATCGAGTCAAATTTTTCAAAGAAATTGAGTTCGAGAACCGAAAAATTAGAAAAGGAGGCATTTGAAAACCGAGGTTCCACTGTACTCTTCCTCCCCCCCCCCTCCCCCTCTATACAATACCATTAAAAATGCAAAAATATTTTTTCTCCATTGCGGAACAAAATTTAAGTGACTTAATATTCTTCAAATATAGTTTAAGCAATTTAGTACCAGGCCATAATTACTTCCAAGACATAGACTATCCTCAGAAATATAATATATCGATTATTATTATTTTTTTTTTTTTTGTAGGGGACGTAAAAGGGGGGGGGGGGGGTTAAACATTCTAATAAGACTTTTTCTGGGAAGGTTCCCAGAATAGGTCCCGAACTTAAGCACTGGTATAGCCTTGGGAAATTGTACCATGCCTCCTCCCAACCAGGAGCCAGGACTAGAATCAGGCACACTACAAGGCAAGGGGAGCCTGGGGATTGGAGTTTACCCGAAGTCGAGAAGAAACCCAACAGAATGGTTAGACGTAACGAAACGAGCAACTGTTTACAGGAAAATTATTACGTGCCTTTATGTTACTTTTATGTAGTTTAAGAGGTTTGTTGTCCTTGCAGCTTGATTCTTAACACAACCTCCTATTTGATCTGGGAACTCGGTCTCTGATCCTCAGGAAATGCAAGCTGAAAACCTCTGGTAATTCCCCCCCCCCCCATCCCCTTAGCAGCATAAGACTTCCATGTCTGCAGAACCCTGGAAGCCCTAACCTTTTGGGCAAAGGGTCGGGGACCACCTTGGGTACACAATTTCGAAACCCACACAAAAATTCACTGACCCTAGGACAAATTAACACAGCATATTGCCAGAACATACCAGCCAACTTGGTGACATCAAGTTGCAACTTGGTATCTGCATTGCCTGCTTGAGCAGGCAATGCAGATAAGCGAAGAACTGTATGCACCACCTGTATACACCAGTGTACACACACTAAAGGCTTGGTACCCCAACCAAGATAACAGACGGCACACATCCAGATAAAAATGGAGCCTTGCAGGTAAAGCACCTAAATTATTGGGATCGTCTCAAAGCTCTCCAAATATACTCACTAGAAAGGAGACGAGAGAGATACCAAATAATATACACATGGAAAATACTGGAGGGCCAGGTCCCTAATTTACACAGTAAAATAACAACGTACTGGAGTGAACGATATGAAAGAAAATGCAGAATAGAACCAGTGAAGAACAGAGGTGCCACAGGCACAATAAGAGAACACTGTAGATCAGAGGTCCGCGGTTGTTCAATGTCCTCCTAGCGACTATAAGAAATATTGCCGGAACAACCGTGGACATCAAGAAAACTAGACCGTTTTTTAAAAGAAGTTTCGGACCAACCGGGCTATGGTGGGTATGTGGGCCTGCAGGCCACTCCAAGCAACAGCCCGGTGGACCAAACTCTCATACGTCAAGACTAGGGTCGGGCCGGGCTTGGGGAGTAGAAGAACTCCCAGAACCCCATCAAGCAGGTATCAAGCTAGCAGGTATCACACTAGAATGGCTATAATTAAAATAATAGCTTAATACTCTAAAAATATGAAAGTCTTATGCTCGTGTATGATATGGTCTGTGATAGTACTTAAGAGTTATTAATAGATTAGTTTCTTGCCCCTTCCACTAAAGTACAGCACTTTAAATGAACAAATCCACAAGGGCCGTGACGAGGATTCGAACCTGCGTCCGGGAGCATCCCAGACACTGCCTTAATCGACTGAGCTACGACAGGGTTAAAAGGGTTGAAACCGAAGTTCTACTGAACTTACTGGATCCCGTAGCCTCTCCGAGGCACAAACCAGGCTTTTACACAACCCCCCCCTGCACCCGAGCTATGTCAATAGGCCGTTCTCCATCTTCGCCCTTACGTCATCACGATGATGATGATGTAAGGGCGAAGAGGGAGAACGGCCTATTGACATAGCTCGGGTGCAGGAGGGGTTGTGTAAAAGCCTGGTTTGTGCCTCGGAGAGGCTACGGGATCCAGTAAGTTCAGTAGAACTTCGGTTTCAATCCTTTTAACCCTGTCGTAGCTCAGTCGATCAAGGCAGTGTCTGGGATGCTCCCGGACGCAGGTTCGAATCCTCGTCACGGCCCTTGTGGATTTGCTCATTTAAAGTGCTGTACTTTAGTGTGATCTGTGTGTGTGGTTACAGCACTTTAGTTTCTGTCCCATTCTAGTCGTCTTACTGTCTGAAGCATCATAAAAAAGGAAACATTAGACTTTTGGTCATAGGAAAGAAATAATATTTAGGGTGTCGAGTATTTTCTAATATAAAATATGTTCCAAGTCAATTGATGTCACTAAAATATGTTCTTTAAATGTTCCCAGGGTTTTGAATATCATCATAAATCCAAGAAATAAGTATACTTGCCAAGGAATTTTATGGATGACAATTAGTAAACAAGAACTATGCCTATTTTTCCCCTTTGCCAATACATGTTGTTTTCACATTGCTGTGCCGTTTTCTCATTTTCAGTAGAAAACTGCTCTTTCTATATTAACCTGTAATGATCATAGCACTCATATCTGGCACTAATTATTCCCGACAGATTTATTTCTTGCTGTGTCACCCGTAAATGGTTGCAGCTACCAGGCCAAACTCCTGTTGGGAAGGTCGGGTGTCTGAATAAACATCTCGGATGTTGAAACTGTTATGAATTTGACAGTGCGTATATCGCAGTGAACAATATTTGTTAGCTATTACACTGTAGTAGCAAATGAGTTAAATATATTAGTAACCATATATGTTTGTGGGTGTTGACATTTTTGTTTTGAAAATGGTGTCTTTATGCAGTGAAGCTACAGGGCTGGCCCTCCATAGCACTCCAGGGCAGTGTCGGGTGCCACAGACACGTCCACACAGCTAATCATACCTCTGGACTTGAATAGGATTACTGAGCACTAGGGCTAAAATATGGTGTGCTCATAGAGGCAAGGGGAGCATGGGGACTCCGAGATCAACCAAGAAAAGAACCCCCCCCCCCCCAAAAAAAGCAGGCAAAGCAATTGTCAAATATGTCTGTTTTTGTTGTCTGATAGATGTTCATTTTGCCTCCATCTCTCAGCCTCCTTGTTTCAAGATATTTTACTATCCACAAGCCTGCTTCATTGGTTGTTACTGGATGTCTGTGTTGGCTGAGCCAGCCACCCTCCTGATGGTTCAGTGAGCTACATCTCCTATTACTTTATCTCTCATCATTTTAGGTAAAGTTGACTCCCATTATCTTCACCAGACTTACCTGGGTGTTTCCTTGTCAACTGAAGTGTCTTGGTTGACTACTTCTCAGTCATTGGCATGGGTGGGGTTATCTTGAGAGGATTTCAGGACGTAGCGTCCCTGTGGCCCGGTCCTCGACCAGGTCTCCTTTTTGTTACACCGCCCCAGGAAGCAGCCTGCAGCAGCTGTCTAACTCCCAGGTACCTGTTTACTGCTAGGTAGCAGGGACATCAGGGTGAAAGAAACTCTGCCCATTTGTTTCCACCTCCACCAGGGATCGAACCCGGAAACTCAGGACTACGAATCCGAAGCGCTGTCCACTCCACTGTTAGGCCTTTGTCAGGGGGTTGCTCTACAGCTCAAGGATATTCTTCCCCCTTTTTCCATGGTTGAGCATTACTGTTGCAATAGAATCCTTCTTCAGCTATTGTTGCAAGGTCCAAATCTTTGGATTTGGCAGAAGGTACTGTATTTTATTGCATTTTGTGCTTGTTAGTGTTTTGCTGCTTTCAGGGCTACATGGTACAGCCTCTTTGGAATTTCACCCTGTGGTGTGTGTCTTTTTCCCTGTTGGGGTGGGCTCACCAGATAGCATTTGGGGTTTAGTCCTAAATGCGGAAGACTGGGGCCGGTTGGCCAAGCGGACAGCACGCTGGACTTGTGATCCTGTGGTCCCGGGTTCGATCCCGGGCACCGGCGAGAAACAATGGGCAAAGTTTCTTTCACCCTTTGCCCCTGTTACCTAGCAGTAAAATAGGTACCTGGGTGTTAGTCAGCTGTCACGGGCTGCTTCCTGGGGGTGGAGGCCTGGTCGAGGACCGGGCCGCAGGGACACTTAAAGCCCCGAAATCATCTCAAGATAACCTCAAGATAACTACATTGCAGTCTCCAAGGAAGATGGATCACATTGCCTCGGGGGTGGAACTGTCAGTTGTCTGTCACTCCCTTTCCTGATCTGGAGGTTCTTGTTGTGGGTGCTTTTCACTTGGAGTGGAATCAGTGGGACTTCATTTACCTTTTTTCTCTGTTCCAGCTTCTCATCCATGTTTTTTTTTTTTCTGATTGGAGGTTATCTTGAGATGATTTCGGGGCTTTTAGGGTCCCCGCGGCCCGGTCCTCGACCAGGCCTCCACCCCCAGGAAGCAGCCCGTGACAGCTAACTCCCAGGTACCTATTTTACTGCTAGGTAACAGGGGCATAGGATGAAAGAAACTCTGCCCATTGTTTCTCGCCGGCGCCCGGGATCGACTCCGGGACCACAGGATCACAAGTCCAGTGTGCTGTCCGCTCGGACGACCGGCTCCCAGAGACCTTAGTGAGACCTTAGTGAGCTGTGTCATTCTTCTCTAGCCAGTTCATCTCTCGTTCTCGGTCTTTCTTACTCATTGTCCCAGTCATATCTTGTTCCTGGGTCACTGCTTCTTCTAGGCAATCAGCAGCCAGACTTATCTGGATGGTTCATGTATATTCACTAATCAAGGTCAGTCTACAGATTATCATCTGAAGTTTTTGAACAGTTTGTATGACAACCTTTATGTGAATCTGGCGACACCTCATTTTTTGTTTATTTTTTTGTTTACATATATTCTTTCCAGCTTTTCCTTTCTCTGCTGGTTCTTCCATGTTTTTGTGCCAGTACTGCAGCTGACTTTTTCTATCTCGGCTCCTTGTGGAGCACCATTCCATGGCTTTTTATTTTTGTTTACCTCTGGCTGACTCTTGATTCTTGATGACCAAACCACAACTCGGAAGATGGAGATATGGGTGCAGGGGTTTTGCTCCTCATATTTTTGAGGGGCTCCCCCTTTCCTGGGGAGAGGGGAGCTGTGCAGACAGCGGCGCGGCAACGTGTGACGTCTGCTCGTTTGCTTGTTTCTTTTTGGGGAGTTCTATCCACTTGTTCGGCTTTTGGTAGCAATTTTCACCAGAATAGGGGTTTGTTTTGGGACGCTTACTTTTCTGGGTGCCTGACCCGGTTGATGGCAGACATAGAATGCTTCCAACCACACGGGGCTTTCTATAGGCCATTGCTCCCCGTACCTCTTTGAGGGGGCCAGGTTCTGGCTCGTGGTCTCTGGTAGGCCCAGAAAACTCCATACACATGACTGATGCCAAAGTCTGACATTAGCATATTAGCCTAGTAAGCATCGGGGAGCCTCCGGGTCTCGCTCAGAAAATGGCGTTTCATTACATTCAACGCTTTTTTTTTTTTTTGGCTATGAACAAGACCTTTGCTGTTCATTGGGGTTCTCTAGCAGTAGATGCATCAGGACAAGAAGGGGGAACTATCAGGAGAGAGCGCCAAGTCATTATGTCGATATAGCATTAAGAAGGGGTCAGGACAAGGATTTGGGATGGGACGGGATGAAGGAATGGTGCCCAACCACTCGGACGGTCGGGAATTAAACGACAACCTGCATGAAGCAAGACCGTCGCTCTACCCTCCAGCCCAAGTGGTTGGGTAAGAGTGCATGATGCCATCTGTTCTGTTGCCACTGTGTGATGTTATTTGCTTGCTACTTGTGCTTCCTTAGCTGTGACTGTTAATTGAGTTTTTCATGCCATGTTTCAAGACCTGGCAAGGAGGGGGTGGTTTGGTTTGGCCTTTCTGAAGTGTATCGTATACATCGACATGCAAGTATGATGCTATGGCCTCTGGCTGATGTTTGGGCTCTGGGGTTCTGGCAGTTCAATGTTTAATGCTCTGTGGAGTTCTACTTCTGAACTCAATCTAATTCTTTATACAGAATAAAAAGACTCGAGTGAAATTCTAACTGAATACTAATTAATCCAAACTAATCTGAAGAATTATATCATTTAGTATACACAGTAGACTCTAGGAAATCTACTACGGCTTAATTTGAATATAAACACTTTAAACGCAAGTGCACATAGCTGAGTATGATAGTGTAGACTCCGTCATGCAGCCCACTGTTGAGAGAGGGGGTTATGGATGGCAGGTATCCTACCACTGCTCTTGCATACCTGCCGAGAAGCCTCGCGTCAACATTTCTAAATTTACATTTTTTTTTTTTTTTTTTTTTGAGATATATACAAGAGTTGTTACATTCTTGTACAGCCACTAGTACGCGTAGCGTTTCGGGCAAGTCCTTAATCCTATGGTCCCTGGAATACGATCCCCTGCCGCGAAGAATCGTTTTTTCATCCAAGTACACATTTTACTGTTGCGTTAAACAGAGGCTACAGTTAAGGAATTGCGCCCAGTAAATCCTCCCCGGCCAGGATACGAACCCATGACATAGCGCTCGCGGAACGCCAGGCGAGTGTCTTACCAATACACCACGGAGACTACTTGAATGATTTAATCACGGGCAGCGAGGCACCAGTTTGTTGCCCTACACCTAAATTAGCCTAAAGAATTTAAGATAATTCTCTGAGAGTAAGATTTAGTTACTGTTCATAAATTGATGATATTTGACGTTATTTCAGAATATTATAGCACATAAATAATGGAGAAATTAATTGTTCAATGACTTATTTTTTGGGTAAAGACCTCACATTATAACCAGGAAGGCAGTTAAGTGACACAATATTATCAATTTGGCATGAAATCAACAAAATAACAGCTGTCACAACTATCTTTGTTAAGTGAAGACCGAAGTGCTGGAGTCAACCTTCTGGTGGTTGACTCAGCCCTCTGTATGCAGCAGAGCTGAGCACAGTACTGTGTGTCTGAAGTTGGGAGCATGTGGCATCTTAGCTTGGGGTTGGTGCTTCTAGCAGCACTTAATTATGTCTATATAAGACTTCAGAATTTCCTAGTTGGATTGATATCTCCCTGGAATAACACTTATTGATTGTATGATCAAAAATAAAGCATAAGATTCGTAATTGTGGGGAAAAGCGCTGTAGGTTCCAGTGTTGTGTGGGGCAGCAACAACAGGCGCGAAGTTGGTGATAGAAAATAACGTCTCCAATATACTCATCTGAGAGTTTGAGGGAGTGTTTAATTTAATTATTGATTGATTACTGATGTTCCTATTGATTTTAGTAAATATCTTGGTATTAAGTTAAGGTACAGTTAAGCTATTATTAATATTACTCATTTTGGATCAAATAAAAAAACCTTGTTAGCCGTGTCATGGGATAGGAGGTCGGGCATGCTTGAGCTTGTATGGGTGGTGCTCTGAAGTGCCTAGGGACGAGAGTTTACACTTGATAACTTCCATGTAGACTATTCTTAACTTTATACTGTGGATATTTTCCACATGCTCATTACATGTTGGATGTTTCCTGACCTCTCCACGCCTATACAACTCTTGGGTGCCTTTCCAGTTGCTAAGTTCCTCCTTTCATGAGCCCTAGGTATCTGACCTTCTTACCCCATGGTTCAACCCCAGTTTTTGTCCCTTTATCAATCTATTTCTTTCAGCCCAGAGACGTTATCTCCTCTGAGGCACTGTTAGGAATTTGCTACTGAGGGATAGAGCAAAAATCAAGAGTTACATATAATGAAACTGCCCTTTCTGGACAGCTTCAGTGAGCTGGGCAGAAAAGGCAAGTATGAGCAGCTTCAGTAGCTCACCATACCTGTCTTATTTTGTCCTTGCCAGTTGAGATCGGATGCATCTTGGGGGCCCTCCATCACTCATATGCCCCATGTGAGTGAAGGAGCAGGCTGGGGCCCGCGTGATATAAATTGCCACTTGTAGTTGGCTTGGCTTTGCCTGTACTCTCTCTCGGGTTCTACTCAGTGTTGGGTCAGTTACTGGTCGTCATGCTTTTCCCTCTCTATAAGTGTGCCAGATTGTGGCCCTGCCGTTTAGAAGACTTGCTCAAGCAGAGAGGCCAATAATTTCGTGGAGGTCTGTGGTACAAGATCCAATGAAGTGAGGAGCTGCTTAGGTTGCCTAGAAAAGGGCGTTTCATTACATTTAACACGTTATGCTTTTATATTTCGGAAAGTCATCAAATTGATAAAAAATGTGCAAGATACAAATCGTTCAATTATTAAGAATTAGGTTAAAGTAAAGTAGCTCGTCACAATGTAAATACAAACAATAAACATCGTGACCGTTTCATGCAGTCCAATGTCAAGTCTGAGAACTTTTTTTTTTTTTTTTTGTTGATGTTTTTATTGTTGGGTGATGAGTGTGTTGCATGATTCTTGCATTCAGCGCAGATTCTTAGACCATGTTGACTTGAACCTGTGGTGTTACTCTGCAAAATTTTAGTTCTTAAAGCTAAAATTGTATTGAAATTGAGTAATAAACTTAGGTTTCAAGTGAGAAGTCTCTTTAAAACCATAGGATTTCTTTATTGGCTATTGTAAAACTACTCATATTTAAAAAAAAAAAGTGTATCACTTAATTTTTAACATAGTCTTCCTTTAAGATTATTACACTTGGTACTACAATGCTTGATGGCCTTTATCGTCGTCCGAGAGAAGTCCGAGGCTCGGACTTCTAGCTACCTGTAAGTTTCCGTAGTGCCTAAGTATTCCCGAGTCCAGCCCCCCCCATGAAGATATTCTTTCAGATTTGGAAACCGATGGGAGTCGAGAGCCAGGCCTGGTAAATATTGAGGGTGAGGAACTGATTGAAAGCCACAAGCATGTACAGCCGCCTATACAATGGCAAGGGTGCATTCTTCTGGTTCAGTGGCGGCAACATTGCTCTATTTACACCATTCCATTCACCTGGAATGGAATGGAACTGTGACGGGGTTTAGACCCATGATCCCCTTTATTTACTTATTAAATGCATTCCTCACTTTTATCAGAAGCTTGGACCTTTGCATTGGTCTTTTCTATTTCACTTGAGCCAGTAACTCCCTGTACATTTCCAGAAGAATAAGGCATCACCCTGCCAGCAGACAGTTTTGCATGAATTTTGCAGGGAAGGTAGAGGCCAGTGGGGCTGCTATATTTTTAATTTTGGTGCCTTGATGATTGATACGTTCATATTACCATCAAATTCCACAAATCTGGTTGCCAGCAAGTTTAAGTACCGTACTTGATTAGCAGCTCCATAGAAATCTATACCAGGATGCCTCTTAGAGCCATTATTCAGTATGCTTTTGGTTACTTATCTTGCACTGAATGTGTGGAAAGCCAATTTGATGGCTTTGAAATCATTCTTTTGTTCGTTATTTTCCCCGAGTATGTTTTTAGACGTAAACACTTGATGTTATGAAAGTGTTATACATTTCTTAGCTTTTTTAGAGCAGTATGAAAGAATTCACACACACAAGTAAACCAGAGCGAAGATAAAAAGTATAGCACAGATGAATATAGGGATGATGTGAATTTGATAAGTAATGCTTGAAAGTGAGAATGAAATGGGGGGAAGGGACAGTTATATATATAAAGGGATGGTTAAGATACCGAGTGAAGAGTAAGTGGGAATGCTAAAATACTGTACAATTGAGTACAGTACTTGCATGAGGTAACTAAATCAAATATTAGTGAAAGCTGTAGTTATTGCTGGAAGTGAAATGTGTTCATTGTACATTATCTAACACTTCACTTTTTATTTACCGATTAGCCTGTCATTTTATCCAGAGCAGACAATGTAAATATTACTTTGGCTTTACCAGTAAACCTACTAATTTCGTTCGTTCGCTTCGTTCTCATGAGTATTTGTTCATTAACCATTCCGATAATGCTTGAATAACTACATGGCTTGGTGATAGTACCATGTGTGTCCAAACTTTAATAATAAACAGTGCGTGGGACGTTGGAGGAAATGTGCATTTTTTGGCAGTGAAATATATTGTTATTCTCAATCTCTAGGATAAAATCTATAGAGATTGAAGATGGGGAACAGATTCACAGACTGAAAAGGAATGTGTAATTATTTGAGTGTAGTTACAGGATGAGAGCTACATTCGTGGTGTGTGTGTTTTCCCAGCACTTTGTCATGTTTTCCCAGCGCTTTGAAATTAGTTTTTGGCCTCTACTACCACCTCGCCTAACTTTGTTCCAACTGTCTATTAACACTACCGTTTAGTGTAAAACACTAAATGAGCAGTTCCAAAGTGTGTGTAAAATGAAGTTCACATATAACCCCACAGAGGAGTCCTCGAGATGAAGTGTAGAAATTACTCTAGGAGATAGCCAGAAATAAAGCAGTTGGACCAAATGGAGATTCACCTTGGGTTCTGAGAGAATGTGCACCTGAGCTGAGCTTTCCACTTCAGTTGATATTCCAGACATCTTTGTGTACAGGAATCTTAGCATATACAGGTACAGTATATGGAAAATGACAAAAATAGTTCCAATACAAAAATGTTAGCAGAGAAGACCCTTCTAAATTACAGACCCGTATCATTGACAAGTGTGGTAGTCAAAACACTAGAATATCTGGAAAGAAGTAGCAGACTGTCACTCGAGGACAATATGAAGGATGTTGTATGAGGAACATATGCTACATTTTCCGATTTCAGCAATCCTTTTTAAATATAAATACATGGAGCCGGTCGGCCGAGCGGACAGCACGCTGGACTTGTGATCCTGTGGTCCTGGGTTCGATCCCAGGCGCCGGCGAGAAACACTGGGCAGAGTTTTTCACCCTATGCCCCTGTTACCTAGCAGTAAAATAGGTACCTGGGTGTTAGTCAGCTGTCACGGGCTGCTTCCTGGGGGTGGAGGTCTGGTCGAGGACCGGGCCGCGGGGACACTAAAGCCCCGAAATCATCTCAAGATAGCCTCAAGATGGATTGCGAAATACTAAAGAAAAAGTTCACGACTTTTGAGAGACCCAAATAAGAATATGCAGCAGTTGTATGGGAGGAGGAGCGCAACAAACTGCAAGAGTTGCAACGATGTGCAACAAAATGGCTTCTGGAACTAAGATACGAGCTATGAGGTGAGGCTAAGAGGTGATAAGTATGCCAAAGCTAGAAGATAGAAGAAAGTGGTGATACGATTACTACATACAAAATAGTAGCTGGCATCTACAATATTGATAAAGAAAAATTCTTGAAACCTGGAAACTTCAAGAACAAGAGGTCATAGTTTCAATATGAACTTGAGTCCTGGCTTTGTTGCTGTGGACTCTTCCCTTTCACAGTATATACTCAAATGCTCTAATCTTTCTAACAAATGTGACTTAACATAAGCTTACCCCTTCCATTTATCTTTCTCTTTCCTTTTCTTTCTCTCTTCTCCCATTTTTCTGTTCATTGTCTTTTCCTACGCTCCCTTGCTATCCTCTTCTTATTCCTATTACTATCTCCTTCGGTGGTTTTAATAGGAGCTGCCTCGTATGGGCCAACAGGCCTTCTGCAGTTCTCATTATTACTACTATCCCCTACACCTGACTTTCCTCCTCAGCTCTCTCTTGCCTATTTATTGCCTGTCTCTACCTCCTCATCACAATCGACTTGAGAATGGTCCAGGACGGACCGAAACGTCGTCGTCCCTTCACCTTCTAGTGTGTGGTCTGGTCAACATACTTCAGCCACGTTATTGTGACTCATCGCCTGCAAGAGGTCATAGATTTAAAGTACAGTATGGAAACAAGGCTGGCAAAAAACACACTAAAATTCGCTTTTACAGAGTTGTAGATGATTGGAATAAGCAAAGTGGGTGGTGGTGGTGACCAAAACCGTCAGTGTTTCAAAGTGTGACACGACAAAGATTACCAGGAAGGCAACGAGCATAGCTCTCATCTTGTAACTACACTTGGGTAATTTCCAGTCTGGACCAAATAAGCACTATGCCATTCTTAATGTGGGAGATGGGACAAATATAATGCTTATTAATGAGAAGAATGTATAAAAGAAAACTGGAAAAGTTGTAATGTTTAGCATTGCAACTTTTCATTGTGGAGGGGAATGCCTGACGCTCTCATTCTGAGCATTACCTACAGTAACCCCAACATCAATTTACAACATTGTAGTAACTGGTGGCATAGTGGTAACACGCTCGCCACGTGTCTCTTGGACGAGTTGGTCTGGTATCGAGTAATGGCCGAGGAGGGTTGCCCTGGGCCCTAACTGTTTGGCCTTGTTCACCCAGTAATAATTAGGTACAAGTTAACTGTTTGGCCTTGTTTACCCAGTAATAATTGGGTACAAGTTAACTGGCCTTGTTCACCCAGTAATAATTGGGTACAAGTTAACTGTTTGGCCTTGTTCACCCAGTAATAATTGGGTACAAGTTAACTGTTTGGCCTTGATCACCCAGTAATAATTGGGTACAAGTTAACTGTTTAGCCTTGTTCACCCAGTAATAATTGGGTACAAGTTAACTGGCCTTGTTCACCCAGTAATAATTGGGTACAAGTTAACTGTTTGGCCTTGTTCACCCAGTAATAATTGGGTACAAGTTAACTGTTTGGCCTTGTTCACCCAGTAATAATTGGGTACAAGTTAACTGTTTGGCCTTGTTCACCCAGTAATAATTGGGTACAAGTTAACTGTTTGGCCTTGTTCACCCAGTAATAATTGGGTACAAGTTAACTGTTCGGCCTTGATCACCCAGTAATAATTGGGTACAAGTTAACTGTTCGGCCTTGATCACCCAGTAATAATTGGGTACAAGTAAACTGATGGACAGGTTGTGTTCCAGGGATAACTAGTGGGTAAGGCTTACCATGAACTATGGGATGGAAGAGCTCTAATAATGGTAACAGGAGAGGGAAAGTTTTCTGCTCCTGTACCCATCTGTGTTTAAAAAAGAAAATGGCCCAGTACTGTTAGTATATGCGGCTTTTTCTGCAAGTGGCCCAGTACTGTCCTGTTGACATCAGAAGTGTTAAAAATAATGTGAACGTGTTCCTATTTTACTAACACAGTTGTGTACCTTCGGTAAATCAAGAATTTCCGTGCATTTTTCTTCAAAATCGTTTATTTTGAATTAAAAATGACAGACAGTGAGAATAGTCTGACAAGACCAGGTACTGTAGTAGAAAAATAGGAGGTATGTAGACGATGAATCACAAAAACATGGATGAAGATATGATGACCAAACAACACACCAGAAGATGAGACGACGACATTTCTGTCCGTCCTGGACCACTATCAAGTCGTAGAGCAGACAGCACACTGGACTTGTGATCCTGTGGTCCCAGGTTCGATCCCGGGTGCCGGCGAGAAACAATGGGCAGAGTTTCTTTCACCATATGCCCCTGTTACCTAGCAGTAAAATAGGTACCTGGGTGTTAGTCAGCTGTCACGGGCTGCTTCCTGGGGGTGGAGGCCTGGTCGAGGACCGGGCCGCGGGGACACTAAATGCCCCGAAATCATCTCAAGATAACCTCAAGATGTGTGTGGAATACACACATGCGATTTAATGTTGGTCTAGGGTGGACCAGAACGTCGTCGTTTCTTCATCTTGAGTTATGTGGCTTGGTCGTCAAGAGGAGGTATGTTAACGTGGTGAGAAGGCTAACTTGATGTAGGAAAAGTAATCAAGACTGGGCAACGAGGAGTGTTGTGTTGGTACTAGTGCATTGTTTGAGAGAAAAGGAAGTTGAGAATTTTGTATGTACTGTATTGGAAAGTTTGTGTACAGTGGTAGAGAATCTGAGAGAAAAATTGACCGTAGCATCAATTTCAATGTGTTAGATGAAACCACTTATAAAGATAAATCTGGCTTTTAACCAAAAAAGTACAGATTTGTTTTACATATATTTTGAGTTTCTCCTTATGGACGCTTATATAGTTTCATAAAATTTTTGAGAAAGAAAATTCAAAATTTCTGAAATACTAGTATAATTGCAAAGCATTTGAAAGTTCTGAATGGGTCAGTAACCAATTTTGTGTGTGTTTTTGAGGTTGCACTGTGCAGAATACATATGAATACAAAACCCGGTGGCCGAGCGGACAGCACGCTGGACTTGTGATCCTGTGGTCCTGGGTTCGATCCCAGGCGCCGGCGAGAAACATTGGGCAGAGTTTCTTTCTTTTCTTTGGGAGCCGGTCGGCCGAGCGGACAGCACGCGGGACTTGTGATCCTGTGGTCCTGGGTTCGATCCTAGGCGCCGGCGAGAAACATTGGGCAGAGTTTCTTTCACCCTATGCCCCTGTTACCTAGCAGTAAAATAGGTACCTGGGTGTTAGTCAGCTGTCACGGGCTGCTTCCTGGGGGTGGAGGCCTGGTCGAGGACCGGGCCGCGGGGACACTAAAGCCCCGAAATCATCTCAAGAATCATCTCAAGAAAAGGTAAGAACGTGAAAACTGCTCATATGACACCACCTCATTACCGAACAGGCATACACACACACACAAACGATCGTGCACCTTTGGTGAGGGTGGTGGGTTATGGTGATTAGTGAACGCTACATGCTCTGCTTGCTGCCTAATTGAGCCAAGATTCAATCCAAAATTTTGGCAAGAGTATTTGCTGTATTTCTCTCGGGCACTCATATTATTGTACCCAGGCACTGTAAACCATGACCTGTCGGTAGTGAAGATGATATACAATTAGAAAAGGTGTTAATTATATACACATTTGTACTGGGATGTTTATGCACTTAAGGTCTGCACAAATGGTGGGTTTCAAGTACTTATACTAAGTATAATTATAAATTACAGAGTCTTGGTTAAGAGTGAAAAATTGTACCTGCCATCTATTAAAGCTTGAGGTTTACTGGGCATGGCTGAAGGTTGTGTAAATAAAATTCTTAGGGAGCAAAGCTTTCCAGATGAATGAGTTTTTAATTCTGTAGCACAGTACATAATTTTCTAAGTATGAAGTCATTGATAATTCATGGATTCTGATTGATTGATTGATGAAGATTAAGCCACCCAAGAGGTGGCACGGGCATGAATAGCCCGTAAGTGGTGGCCCTTTCGAGCCATTACCAGTATCAAAAGATGATACTGGAGATCTGTGGAGGCGCAACTGCACCCTGCGTGACGGGAGATGTCTCCCGGACCAAGTGGTGACCAAATGGTGTCATGGATTCTATTTGATTAGTTTTGCCTTCCACTGGTTGTTTTGGGGCATAGCATGGCTGTGAGGAAGATGTTGATCATTCCTGTTGTCAGACCTCTTGAGGGTTTAAGCCAAGTGTTTATAAATGCCTCTAAATGCCCCATTTCTTCTGTCTTAGTAACTCGTGCATTTCATCTTTGGGACTAGTCTGGTAGCATACCCCCACAACTTCAACTTTTATGCTTAATGAGATATGATTGTTTAGATTTCAAATGGCAGTTCTTATATTGGCCTCCCTTCCATATGCAGCTGATATTTGTTTGATGTGGGACTTAATGTGATGTGGGGGTTAGGTGTAATATCAACCCCCCAAATATTTTTCTCTCAGTATACACTGAAATCACAATATGATATATCAAATGAACAAATCCTCAAGGGCCATCATGAGGGCTTGAACCTACGCACAGGATGTTCCCGTGCTATCCCATACACAGGATGTTGACTAAAGTGCAGCTGGGAAGGGGTGCCATAGGCACAATCAGAGAACACTGTTTAAACATCAGAGGTCCATGGTTGTTCAACATCCTCCCAGCGAGCATAAGAAATATTGCAGGAACAACCGTGGACATCTTCAAGAGAAAACTAGATAGTTTTCTTCAAGGAGTGCCGGACCAACCAGGCTGTGGTGGATATGCAGGTCGTTCCAAGCAACATCCTGGTTGACTAAACTCTCACAAGTCAAGCCTGGCCTCGGGCCGGTTTTGGGGAGTAGAACTACTCCCAGAACCCCATCAAGCAGGGAACATCCTCTGGGTAGGTTCGAATCCTCATCACAGGCCTTGTGAATTTGTTCATTTTTCTCTCAAATTCTAGTAGGGTTTCTCTCCCATGTGCTACCTTATGCCTGGCCTGCTGTTCCAGCACCCAGCTTCATCACTTTGCACTTGCTTGAGTTAAACTCTAGTAGCCCATGGAGGAATCATTCTTTCATATTGTTAAGGTCATCCTGAAATTTTTGTGTGTGTGTGTATGTATAAGTATATTTGGGAAGCATTCATTCTGGCAAGCATGTGTTACTGAACATGATGAGTATTAGTTCATTGATTCTAACTTGAATTTTCTTTGTTAGTTTCTTTCTTGTCTTTCTTTCCAGGTAAAGTTTCTAAAATTTTATTATATACTTTTAGGGCTTGACACATTGCTAAAGAACACATTTCGCTAAAACACATGCTAAAAATACATTTCTTCGCATGTGTTTTTTTGTTCTTGCTAAAGAACACATTTCGCTAAAACACATCATTTTCAGAAGCAAGGGGAAAAAGAATAGAGATGGACAATGGCAGCAGTGTATTTTGTATTTGATAACCACCTCATAACATGATAACCACCTCACACCTCTAGTGTGAAGTAATTATCATGTTAAGGAGACGGGATAAATTTGCCCTTCACTTTCATTGGCCAGCTTTGGCTGGACGGTAGAGTGATGGTCTCGCTTCATGCAGGTCGGCGTTCAATCCCTGAATGTCCAAGTAGTTGGGCACTATTCCTTTCCCTTCCTCCCATCCCAAATCCTTATTCTGATCCCTTCTAAGTGCTATATAGTCGTAGTAATTTCTTGTAATAATTCCTTTCATTGGCCAGCTTGGGCTAGTATGTGTGTGGTGTAAACCGGTAGTTCTGGTTTGGTCTTACAGATATTAGGATACCTAAGTGTAGCTGGTTGTTCGTAGTTGGACGAGTGCTTAATACAAAGTATTTCAACAGTGTCTAATCTTCTATTGTCACTGTATCTGTCGATCACTACTGTGCTGCAAGTCAAGATTTTGGAGATGATCCAACCGGTCCTCTTACAAAGAACGTGGCTTTTCGATCATATGTGTTTTCGACATGTGATCATATGTGTCATACGTCTTGTAAAAAATGCTTGCTAGAAAATGGAAACAACTCACGAAAGTTACGTACTGTCCTGTTTTTCGTTTTGGGTCCTCCGGTAGGTTAATAAAGGTTCTTGTTTGGTAATTGGATTGTATGGAAAACGAATGGGTTAGGAATGAAATTTTTTAGTCATGTTTTTGCTTTAGCTTATGAAATTACTGTTTTGCTAGTTTTACTAAAAATATTATTTTTTTTAATTAACAACTGCATATGGAAATTAATAAGAGGTGGTGGCTAATTGGCTAAATGTCTGGGCCTCTTGAGTACACCCCGGTGAATGTCTGGGCCTCTTGAGTACACCCCGGTGAATGTCTGGGCCTCTTGAGTACACCCCGGTGAATGTCTGGGCCTCTTGAGTACACCCCGGTGAATGTCTGGGCCTCTTGAGTACACCCCGGTGAATGTCTGGGCCTCTTGAGTACACCCCGGTGAATGTCTGGGCCTCTTGAGTACACCCCGGTGAATGTCTGGGCCTCTTGAGTACACCCCGGTGAATGTCTGGGCCTCTTGAGTACACCCCGGTGAATGTCTGGGCCTCTTGAGTACACCCCGGTGAATGTTTGGGCCTCTTGAGTACACCCTGGTGAATGTCTGGGCCTCTTGAGTACACCCCGGTGAATGTCTGGGCCTCTTGAGTACACCCTGGTGATGTGTCATGATTTAAGAGCACTGGTGGTGGTCCTTTTTATTGTACATTGTTCAATGTCATGTGCAGTAAATGGTTCTGGTATTACCTAAACTATTCTTGTTTTAAGACCAGTTTTATGCAACGTGTTTTGTTGCTAATTAGGATCTTTAGAAATTGTATTGCACTGATCTCTCTCTCTTTTCATGCACTTCATTTTAACTTTTGCACATTAAAGCCACTTTTATGCTCATAACTTTTATATGCCTGAAGATGCTACCCTTTTTATGTTGCTAGTGCTATAATACACACTTGTAGTAATGTGTTTATGAAGGTTTCTAAATTACTCTCCAAACTGTTTAGGGTTTATTATTTCTAATGAAATAATTATCTTTGTATTTGTGTGTGTGTGTGTGTGTGTGTGTGTGTGTGTGTGTGTGTGTGTGTGTGTGTGTGTGTGTGTGTGTGTGTGTGTCTTGTTAACATTTTGCCATAAGTTTTATTTAACTCTTGGGCCACTAAGAATTATAATGGCTTCAACACCCACAGGTGCAACAACAACAAAATTCCAACAAATTCTTTTGTCTTATAAAAGTGTTCATTTGTGTTCCCTGATCACGGAAAAAAAAAATTGTAGGTGGCATATTTTGGCCACAATCGGGTGTGGAAGTGAGGCAAAAAAGAGGTGTTGACAGAGCAGTCACCAGACAAGGTCTGTTCTGCCCGAGCTGTCAGGCGGCAGTTGCCACAAAGATATTATTACCTAATTATTTCAATGTCTGATTTTTTCTTATTTTTCTTCAGTAATATTATTCAATAGTGTGTATTGTGGTATATTTATATAATAAAATGTGTGAACCATCGCTGTACTCAAAATTATGGTGTGCATATTAGTGATTTAATTACCATGTTCATAAAACAATAAACAAATAGTTTTGCTGTTATTACACTATATACGCAGGTTATATATAAGTATCTGCATGTTTTGCTCACCATAACGAACCACTAAGTTGGTATTATGAGTCAAAAAGTGAGGAGTGACCGCCACATACCAGCCAGCCACTCGCTGCCACTCACTCCCTCCCTCAACAGCACCTCACTCGCCCACATTCTCCTCCCCGATATTGTTTTTCCATTTATTGACTATACACAGGAGTTATATATAAGTATCTACATGTTTTGTTCACCATAACTGTACATCTAAGCTTGTGTGGTGAGTAAAGGCAATAAGACGTAGCTACTCACACAGTCAGCTGGTGGTGGTCGCCCTCAAGGCCAGACTCACTAATATTTCTCCTCCAACAATATTGTTTGTGGTGTTATTACACTATATACACACATTATATATGAGTATCTACCTGTTTTATTCACCATACCTGTACAAATAAGCTGGTATGGTGCCCAAAGACCATAGTGGCCACCAGTAAACATGACAAGTCGTGCAGACGACGCACCTCCCTCACCAAAATGGCAGCTCCCAAGCTACTCCTATTGCTGTTATTACACTCTATACACACGTTATATATAAGTATCTACATTTGTGTTCACCATAGCGAACCACTAAGCTGGTATGGTGAGTGCAGTCAATAAAAGGTGGCCACACAGTCAGAAGATGACGTCACCTCCCTCCCTCCCACAGTATTACTCCTCTCTCCATGGAGCACAGTGCTAAATATCACCACAATCCTGCTATTATCAGAATCCTGGTCAGTTTAATCACAGTCAGGGGTCTTCTGTAATATTATCATTAATAAATAATAGCATGAATACATATATTTTGACATTTTTAGGCGATGCTGTAGTCACAAGCTGAACAGCAGTGCTGTGCGCTCATGGTGCGTGTGTCAGCCTTGGTGGCTCGCTCAATACTGAAGCCCTCACACCCAGGAATATTGGCCACGATTTTTTTTTCTAGGTGGCGTCTGTCAACTATCGGTCGTGGCTGCACTATAGCTGCCCCTATCCCATGCGGAGCGTTTAAATTAAGGCACTAGACACTAAAACAGCTGTTAATGTATTGTGTGGTTCCGGTTTTGTTTCTCAAATCAACATGTATTGCACGGCCTAAGGGTTAAACAAGGATTTGTTTGTATTTTATTTCTAATAAAGTACATCTGCTTCATTTCTTCCAGTCATTCTTTAATTGGCAGTGCAGCATCTTAATAATGGGCTCTATTTTATTGTAGGCTTCCTTGCTGTAAAGTGCCTTGCTCAGTGCTTTATTTTGATTCCAATTTTTTATTTTTTTTTTTATTAAGAATATGCCATGATGTGCTGGCTTGTGCATCAGTTAGGATAATGACCACTTTGTTTTTGTTTTTTCAGACGGGCGTAGAGATATTTATTCACTGTACTGTAATGCATCTTTTAATGTGTATGGGAGGAATAATATGTTTGAGGATATATCTAAATAGGTTGTACTTGTGCAAGCAGTGTGAAAGTATTTCGAAGAAAACTGGCAAGGTAGTGAATGGGTTGTTGAGACTTGGACGAGTCTTCCGAAGTGTATCCTAGAAAACATTTTTATAATGTACAGTGGAGAAATTTAATTTTTGTTACAATTTGTGAATAAAATCTAGTCTCAAGTGTGATTAAAGTATTGATAAAGAAATAAACGTAAAATAGTGGAGAATGAGGACGTTAGCATGTTTTCTTAGCCTGAATGTTAGGAGGCGCTACTCGAAATGCACGCGTTGTGAGCGAGCGTGTTTCCCGTGACTTTCTAGTTAATAATTCTCGTGCTTGCACTCACTGGTATGTAAGAATGCCTACTAGAGCCATGAAGTCTTGTATATTGATTTCATTGCCGTGGAACTTTGTGAACTGCTCATGCATGGGTTAAATGGATTAAAGTACAGTACTGTACAAGGCAAGGAAAAAGTAGTACTGTAATGCCATCTCTCTTCCCTCGTTGACCCGAGATGCATACTGCCCAATTTTGTGATGCATCCTAATACAGTCCTTATGTTCTCTCTCTCTCACCCCCCTTCCCCTTTTTATTCTTATTCTCTTGTATCAATGCTTTCCCACTCATTTCTCCTCCCCCCCCATTCTCTCCACTCATTTCCCCCTCTCCCTCCTCCCTGCTCATTCCCGCCCCTCCCTGCTCATTCCCGCCCCTCCCTGCTCATTCCCGCCCCTCCCTGCTCATTCCCGCCCCTCCCTGCTCATCCCCGCCCCTCCCTGCTCATCCCCGCCCCTCCCTGCTCATCCTCCCTGCTCATCCCCCCTCCTCCCTGCTCATCCCCCCTCCTCCCTGCTCATCCCCCCTCCTCCCTGCTCATCCCCCCTCCTCCCTGCTCATCCCCCCTCCTCCCTGCTCATCCCCCCTCCTCCCTGCTCATCCCCCTCCTCCCTGCTCATCCCCCCTCCTCCCTACTCATTCCCCCTCCTCCCTGCTCATCCCCCCTCCTCCCTGCTCATCCCCCCTCCTCCCTGCTCATCCCCCCTCCTCCCTGCTCATCCCCCCTCCTCCCTGCTCATCCCCCCCTCCCTGCTCATCCCCCTCCTCCCTGCTCATCCCCCTCCTCCCTGCTCATCCTCCCCTCCCTCTCTGTTCATTCTCTCCCCCCTTCCTCCCTGCTCATTCTCCCCTCCCTGCTCATTCTCCCCCCCCTGCTCATTCTCCCCCCCCCCCTGCTCATTCTCCCCCCTCACCATCCCTCCCCCCCTCACCATCCCTCCCCTGCTCATTCCCTCCCCCCCCCCCTTTCCTCTTCCCACTCAGAAGTAATACAAAAGCTTTGCTTGCCTATTTCTGTACAATATATAATGCACAAAACAGGAGAAGCAGCAGCCTCGAGAATTCAGAAAAGACGTGCAGAGGATTTTTGTACGCGTTTTATTTTTGCATTGGTGGGTCGTGCTTTTATGACGCATGCTGGCGCATAGGAACACGGGTATCATAGAACGTGAATGGTGAATGGTAGTTTACAGTGCAATAGATTATCGTGGTTGGATTATATTTAAATGCTTATTAGTTTCAGAGATGATTTGAATTTATCTAATATTAAACAAAATATTCATTACATGCCCATATCCATTATTAAAATCAACTTTTGATCTAATTGTATAACTGACTACTTCCTAGGTTTGTGGACATTTATTAATTGTATTTTATTTTACACATGCTCTCAGAGGAGATAGGTGTGTGTGAAGAAATAAGAGGTAAGCGTCAGGTCACAGGAGAACCTTCAAAAATCTCTAATTTGTCTTATTTGTATCTTAATATGTATTGGTTTCTCTGTCCGCCAGTGTACTCATGTGTCCTTGGGTTCTTCATGAGTATAGGGGCTTGTAGTATAGGAGGTCTTTGTGTTTGCTAATGTGTTGTACAGTTATTGCTTGGGCCAGTTGAGAAAGAAAAGCTTTGTGGTTAGTAGGTGTCTCGTAAGAAGATAGTTGTTGTATCAACTCTCTCACTAATTTGATTTTTGAATAATAACTTTTGTAAACTTTGTCAAATAATAATTTTTCTTATTTGCATTGACATGTTTCTAATTTACGTTTATACAAAAATTGATTACCATTTTGGGTGATAGCTGAATATAAAAGATATTGAATTGATCAGCTTTGTCAACAATGGTGATTCAATGTTTTGTTTATTTTGCCGTTTGGTTTTCTTAATCCTCCTCCTGCAGCATTCATTGGGGCCTACTTATCATGTGTGGCTTTTTGGACGCAAACTCAATAATTCAAGCTTATGAATTTATTCGGAAAATGTAAGGGTATAGTAACAGAAGGTCGAAATTGTACATATTTTGACTGATATGGGGTCCGTAAGTAAGTTCGCGAGTGACGTCATCATTTCCTGGTCGCCCGGGGCAGGATGCGCGAGTTGCCGTGAATATATATATTTTTTATTTTTTGTGCACAGTTCAAAATACATTTTGTTTTTTCGTGCCATTCCTATGTATAATGAACATGTACACTGTATTATGGTAGTAGAACATCCGTACTGTCCGAAGACACTGTGTTATGTGCATGACACATATGTACACACATGTTGCACATATTTCCCATGCATCATACTAATTTATGTATATATACAATCTATTTACACACTATCACACACTATATACATTCACCATCAACACATTCAGATCTTCGTAAGTATCAGCTGCCACACCCTCACTCCAACATCTTACTTGCCAACATTGCTCCTCCCACCATACTGTTATTGTTTTTATTACACTATTTACACATGTTATATATACCTATCTACATGTTTTATTCACCAGAACTCTGCAAGTAAGCCGGTATTGTGTCCAAACTTTACAGTGGCCACCATACACTGCATGAAAAATCACACAGCAGCCAGCAGACGACGCTATGATTACATCACCGCCTTCACCAAAATAGCTCCTCCCAACATACTCCTGGTGCTGTTGTTATACTATATACACACATTGTATATACCCATGTACAAATGTGTTCATAGCGAACCACTAAGCTAGTATGGTGAGCAAAACAAGAGTGGCTGTGCCACCCCCCCCCTCCCCATCCCCTACACACACACACACACACACACACACACACACACACACACACACACACACACACACACACACACACACACACGGATGGAGGTGAAGCTGGAGGATGGAGGTGAAGCTGGAGGAGGCAGAAGTCACACTGCAGCAAGCTCCTGGAAATATCGAATTACCTAAGTATTGGGAACAGGTTGAGGGCTACAGTGGTGTCCCAGGTTACATAAAGGTTCAGGGAAGAGTAAAAGCAAATAAAATACAATAAACAAGTAAAACTGAGTGAAAATAGTCGAGTGGAAAAGTTTGTTTTGGTCTAGAACAAAATCAAAGATGGCCGCCGCCACCACCCCCACTGAGAAGGTAGACACACCATCAGATGATGGTTTCAAAGGATTCTCAACACAAGATATAAGGAAAGGAGGTGTTCTTGGCAGGTTAGAGATAATTGAGGACATGCAAATGAAGTATGAAGAAAAAGTGCTTAAATTAGAAGAGGACAATGGAGCTCTTTGGAGTGAGCTTTGCACTCTAAAAGGGAGTATGCTGCAACAGGGTAAGATTATTACTGCATTAACAGACAAGGTAACAAATCAGGAGGAGCAAATCAAGGAACTAGTGAAAGAAAATGAGGCATGGAAAGTGAAGTGTGGTGACTTTGAAGAAATAAACAAGAAGATAGACTCATATGGTGAACAACTCCAAGCAAGCCTAAGGGCTAACATAGAGTTAGGTAAGGATCTCCAACTGGAAACTTCACTGACAACTCACATAGAGGAGGTGAATAAAGAACTAGAAAAGTATAAAGAAGAAATAAAAGCGACATATGCTCAAGTTGTAAAAGAGAAAGAGACTATCAAAGAAGTGTGTTCGGAAGTCAAAAGCAGAAATGGCCAACAAGAAGCAGAAATTAGGCAAGCAATTAGGAAAGAACTGGTTACCAACAGTAAACTGGTACAAAACACTGCAGATAGAACTAAGTCCATAATCATTTTTGGATGTTTAGAGAAGGAAATTTCATCTAGGGTGGACCGAGCGGCAGAAGAGATGAAAATCATAGAGAAAATAGTAGGTTTAGGAGAAGGCTCAAAGGAAAATGTCAGTGATTTTAGAAGAATAGGAAAATATGAGAAAGAAAAGAACCGCCCCTTAAGGGTGACCTTTAATGGAGTGAAAAACATGATGGAAGTGCTAAGAAATGCCAGGAAACTGCAGAGTGATGAGGTTGGCAAATCTTGGTCAATAAGACAAGACCTCTCCAAGGAAGACAGAGAAAAGCTGAAAATGAACTTAATTGAGGCAAAACGGCTAAATGGGGATAGAAATGAAGAAGACAGAAATTCTTTTTTTTACAAAGTGACAGGGACTGGAAAGCTTGTGAAATGGTACATAAAAACAAAGCAACAAGATCAGTAGTGGAAGGGGGAGTAAAGAGCAAAGGAAAAGGGAACATGTTCCTGAAAATTGTATATACCAACATAGATGGAGTGAGGTCAAAAACTTTGGAGTTGCAAGATATAATCCAGCTTAGGGTCCCAGATATTGTTGCATTATCAGAAACGAAACTTGAAGGAAATATAATAAATGAAGTCATATTCCCAAGAGGCTACTCAGTTTGGAGACGTGACAGGAAAACTAGGAAGGGAGGAGGAGTGGCTGTACTGGTGAAAAAACACCTGAAGGTAAGAGTTAATATTTGAAAACCCTCGAGATATTGACATAATGGCATTGCAGGTCTGGAATCAGGATGATAACCTGATAATTGTAAATACCTACAGCCCACCAGCAAGCAACACGTGGACAAAGGAAGAACTGGATGACAAACGAGAGGGCCTCATAATGGTCATGAGAGATATTATTGTACAAGCAGATAAAGATAAATCACGACTGTTGATACTGGGGGACTTCAACTTTAGAGCAATAGACTGGGAGGCCTATGAAGCAAGAACGGAGGACTTTTGGACATGCAGATTTGTGAACCTCATTCTGGAGACATTCTTGTATCAACACATAAAGCAAGCCACAAGAATGAGGGAAGGAGATATACCGTCAGTACTGGATCTAGTATTCACCAGGAAAGAAGAAGAGATTTTTGACATCCAGTACCTTCCTCCCTTGGGAAAGAGTGATCACGTCCTGTTAGACATTAAATATGCTTTAAGATATCATCTAGAAGAAAATGGGGACAGTGAAACAGTTGATAAACTCGATTTAAAGAGAGGCAACTATGGGGAACTTCGAAATTTTTTTTAATGAGTGTAATTGGACAGAAGTGTTGCTAGGCAGGGAAGTAAATGAAATGTATGCCAAATTTTTAAAACTATACGAGGAAGGCACACAAACATTCATACCAAAACAGAGATGCAGGACCAGAAAACAGGATTGGTTCGACAGAAATTGTGAGAGGGCAAGAGACCAAAAGACACAAAAATGGAATCAGTATAGGAAGAGGCCAAACCCCCAAACATACCAGCGATACAAAGATGCGAGAAACAATTATACAGCAGTAAGGAGAGAGGCAGAAAGAAATTTTGAAAAAGGGATAGCAGATAAATGTAAAACAGAACCGGGCCTATTCTACAAATTCATAAACAACAAATTGCAGGTAAAGGATAATATCCAGAGGTTGAAAATGGGAAACAGATTCACGGAAAATGAAAAGGAAATGTGTGAAACATTAAATGAAAAGTTCCAAAGTGTGTTTGTACAAAATGAAATCTTCAGAGAACCAGACACAATAAGAATTCCAGAGAACAACATAGAGCGGATAGAGGTGTCTAGAGATGAAGTGGAAAATATGCTAAAGGAGCTCGGGAGGAACAAAGCAGCTGGCCCAGATGGCGTTTCACCATGGGTTCTGAGAGAATGTGCATCTGAGCTCAGCATTCCACTTCACCTGATCTTTCAGGCATCCCTGTGTACAGGAATCGTAGCAGACGTGTGGAAACAGGCTAACATAGTTCCAATCTACAAAAGTGGCAGCAGGGAAGACCCCCTCAATTATAGACCTGTATCATTGACAAGTGTAATAGTGAAAGTATTGGAAAAGCTAATCAAAACTAAATGGGTAGAACACCTGGAGAGAAATGATATAATATCAGACAGACAGTATGGTTTTCGATCAGGAAGATCCTGTGTATCGAATTTACTCAGTTTCTATGATCGGGCCACAGAGATATTACAGGAAAGAGATGGCTGGGTTGACTGCATCTATCTGGACCTAAAAAAGGCTTTCGACAGAGTTCCACATAAGAGGTTGTTCTGGAAACTGGAAAATATTGGAGGGGTGACAGGTAAGCTTCTATCATGGATGAAAAATTTTCTGACTGATAGAAAAATGAGGGCAGTAATCAGAGGCAATGTATCGGAATGGAGAAATGTCACAAGTGGAGTACCACAGGGTTCAGTTCTTGCACCAGTGATGTTTATTGTGTACATAAATGATCTACCAGTTGGTATACAGAATTATATGAACATGTTTGCTGATGATGCTAAGATAATAGGAAGGATAAGAAATTTAGATGATTGTCATGCCCTTCAAGAAGACCTGGACAAAATAAGTATATGGAGCACCACTTGGCAAATGGAATTTAATGTTAATAAATGTCATGTTATGGAATGTGGAATAGGAGAACATAGACCCCACACAACCTATATATTATGTGAGAAATCTTTAAAGAATTCTGATAAAGAAAGAGATCTAGGAGTGGTTCTAGATAGAAAACTATCACCTGAGGACCACATAAAGAATATTGTGCAAGGAGCCTATGCAATGCTTTCTAACTTCAGAATTGCATTTAAATACATGGATGGCGATATACTAAAGAAATTGTTCATGACTTTTGTTAGGCCAAAGCTAGAATATGCAGCTGTTGTGTGGTGCCCATATCTTAAGAAGCACATCAACAAACTGGAAAAGGTGCAAAGACATGCTACTAAGTGGCTCCCAGAACTGAAGGGCAAGAGCTACGAGGAGAGGTTAGAAGCATTAAATATGCCAAAACTAGAAGACAGAAGAAAAAGAGGTGATATGATCACTACGTACAAAATAGTAACAGGAATTGATAAAATCGATAGGGAAGACTTCCTGAGACCTGGAACTTCAAGAACAAGAGGTCATAGATTTAAACTAGCTAAACACAGATGCCGAAGAAATATAAGAAAATTCACTTTCGCAAATAGAGTGGTAGACGGTTGGAACAAGTTAAGTGAGAAGGTGGTGGAGGCCAAGACCGTCAGTAGTTTCAAAGCGTTATATGACAAAGAGTGCTGGGAAGACGGGACACCACGAGCGTAGCTCTCATCCTGTAACTACACTTAGGTAATTACACTTAGGTAATTACACACACACACACACACACACACACACACACACACACACACACACACACACACAAAAGTTCCAAAAAGTGTGTTTGTACAAAATGAAATCTTCAGAGAACCAGACACAATAAGAATTCCAGAGAACAACATAGAGCACATAGAGGTGTCTAGAGACGAAGTGGAAAATATGCTAAAGGAGCTCGGGAGGAACAAAGCAGCTGGCCCAGATGGCGTTTCACCATGGGTTCTGAGAGAATGTGCATCTGAGCTCAGCATTCCACTTCACCTGATCTTTCAGGCATCCCTGTGTACAGGAATCGTAGCAGACGTGTGGAAACAGGCTAACATAGTTCCAATCTACAAAAGTGGCAGCAGGGAAGACCCCCTCAATTATAGACCTGTATCATTGACAAGTGTAATAGTGAAAGTATTGGAAAAGCTAATCAAAACTAAATGGGTAGAACACCTGGAGAGAAATGATATAATATCAGACAGACAGTATGGTTTTCGATCAGGAAGATCCTGTGTATCGAATTTACTCAGTTTCTATGATCGGGCCACAGAGATATTACAGGAAAGAGATGGCTGGGTTGACTGCATCTATCTGGACCTAAAAAAGGCTTTCGACAGAGTTCCACATAAGAGGTTGTTCTGGAAACTGGAAAATATTGGAGGGGTGACAGGTAAGCTTCTATCATGGATGAAAAATTTTCTGACTGATAGAAAAATGAGGGCAGTAATCAGAGGCAATGTATCGGAATGGAGAAATGTCACAAGTGGAGTACCACAGGGTTCAGTTCTTGCACCAGTGATGTTTATTGTGTACATAAATGATCTACCAGTTGGTATACAGAATTATATGAACATGTTTGCTGATGATGCTAAGATAATAGGAAGGATAAGAAATTTAGATGATTGTCATGCCCTTCAAGAAGACCTGGACAAAATAAGTATATGGAGCACCACCTGGCAAATGGAATTTAATGTTAATAAATGTTATGTTATGGAATGTGGAATAGGAGAACATAGACCCCATACAACCTATATATTATGTGAGAAATCTTTAAAGAATTCTGATAAAGAAAGAGATCTAGGGGTGGTTCTAGATAGAAAACTATCACCTGAGGACCACATAAAGAATATTGTGCAAGGAGCCTATGCGATGCTTTCTAACTTCAGAATTGCATTTAAATACATGGATGGCGATATACTAAAGAAATTGTTCATGACTTTTGTTAGGCCAAAGCTAGAATATGCAGTTGTTGTGTGGTGCCCATATCTTAAGAAGCACATCAACAAACTGGAAAAGGTGCAAAGACATGCTACGAAGTGGCTCCCAGAACTGAAGGGCAAGAGCTACGAGGAGAGGTTGGAAGCATTAAACATGCCAAAACTAGAAGACAGAAGAAAAAGAGGTGATATGATCACTACGTACAAAATAGTAACAGGAATTGATAAAATCGACAGGGAAGGATTCCTGAGACCTGGCACTTCAAGAACAAGAGGTCATAGATTTAAACTAGCTAAACACAGATGCCGAAGAAATATAAGAAAATTCACCTTCGCAAATAGAGTGGTAGACGGTTGGAACAAGTTAAGTGAGAAGGTGGTGGAGGCCAAGACCGTCAGTAGTTTCAAAGCGTTATATGACAAAGAGTGCTGGGAAGACGGGACACCACGAGCGTAGCTCTCATCCTGTAACTACACTTAGGTAATTACACTTAGGTAATTACACACAGTGAGGCTACCTCGATTCTCTCCCTCCCTCATCACAATTCCTCCTCCCACAATACTACACACATATGTACCATTCTCAAGTCGATTGTCACAATCGACTTGAGAATGGTCCAGGACGGACCGAAACGTCGTCGTCCCTTCACCTTCTAGTGTGTGGTCTGATCAAACTACATACATTGAATATCATGTTGATCAAACTCATACCAATCTGCTTGGGAAACCTACATTGCCACAATGGAATATTTTTCAGGTTACTACTAAAAGCCATGAAATGCTCCTCTTAGAATTATTACAAATGTGTTGGGGTTTTCTTTGTATTTTGTACTTTCAGTATCTAATGTATGATTTCTCTCTCAGAATCTGGAGATGGATGGATAGGTAGCGAACGCGACTACACATATGATGAATTATTAGAACGTGCGTTTAATCAGCTCCGAGAAAAAAATCCGGAGATGGCCACAGGCGAGAAAAAGAAGTTTGTCATGAAACCACCTCAGGTACGTATCGTCATGTAGGACTTTTTGGTCTTGTTTTACAAAATATGCTTGCCTCATTTTGTTACCTAACTAATGAATTGTATATATAAGCTATGCTTAAAGTAAGATATATAGCCCTGTATAATGATTGAAGTTCTTGTCTAATAATTTTATTTATCCTTCTAGGTTGTTAGGATTGGGTCTAAGAAAACAGCTTTTGCTAACTTTGCAGAAATATGTAGGCTCCTTCACAGAATGCCCAAACATGTACTACAGTTTCTCTTGGCTGAGTTGGGTACATCGGGAAGTATCGATGGTAAGTATTTGTACTATGAAATGGTAGCAGGATTGTTTTCATGGGTCAAGGTAAACTCCATTACATACTCCATAGACCTATTTATTATACCCATATTTACATCATACATGTAAAACAGACAATAATTTGTTTAATATTATGATAACCACATTTCCCTGTGAATCAACAGGCAGCTCCTGTTAATATCTCCAAGTGCCATACGTGTTAAATGATTGCTATATTGTTTTGACGTGCTATATTGAGGCTTAAATAGGGATCCAACTTGTACATACCGGGGCTCACATTAAGGCTGTTGTTACAATGTTTGATCAGAGCAGACTCGATCACGTTTCGTTCAACAAAATCCTTACTTTTAACACTTTCGCCCGGGCATGACGCAGCATTGCGTCATCCGTTTACTGTCGGTAATACCGGGGATGACGCAGCATTGCGTCATCCACTTTAAATAATCGCCAAAAATCAGGTTTTTATCCGATTTTTTTGGGACTGGTTTTAAAATGTGCGCCGATGTCTTCCCATTTTCTTTGTTGAGCCTTGTGGCCCTCAGGTGGCTTGGCACATGCCGTGGGCCCATTGTTTTCGCTTCACTGTTGTGACCAATGTCGCCTCCCCTCGCATCTCAAACGTGTGAACATTTCGGCTATTTTCCGTGGCTATATTTCTTACTGCGGCTTTAGAAACTATCTACCCTTACTCCATGATGGATAGTGATCATGAACAAGGCCCTTCCAGGAAGAAAATTGCGAAAGAAAGGCTTGAAAAGGGAGGGAATTGGGAGTGTAGCTGGAAGGCGTCCGAGCGCTCACTCGCGGCTAACGCGTGGCCCGTCTTCAACTCGTCAGCGGTTGGAGCGTGACCAGGTTTTTTATTTTATATGCTAATGTTCCTCTAGAGAATTCTATTGCGAACCCATTGAGACCAAAATGAAAGACCTAGGATAAAAATTGAGGTGACCAGAGTGAAAATAGTGAAAACATTTTATCGCGTTTGCGCGCTCCTGGGTAACTCGTTCGCACTTTCTCTGTTTGCTGCGGGTAATTAGCCGGGCTTTTGGAGTTTATATGCATTTAGTGCTGTAGAGAATTCTATTGCGAACACAATGATACCAAATTTAATCTCGTAGGACGAGAATTAAGGTGACAAAGTTGAAGAGAGTATACACTTTTCAGAATTTACGCGCGCTCCCGTGACACCCTGGGTCCCATATCACACAGTTAAGGGGTGGCGCGCGGGGTGAGCGAAAGTGTTAACAATACATTTTGCCCCTGTGAAGTCGATAGAATGATTACATAAACTGGAATGTAAATACAATGCACTGGATTGCTGGGCTGTACGAATATTTATTTATATTTATATTTATTTATATTTTATTCGTACAGCCCAGCAATCCAGTGCATTGTATTTACATTCCAGTTTATGTAATCATTCTATCGACTTCACAGGGGCAAAATGTATTGTTAAAAGTAAGGATTTTGTTGAACGAAACGTGATCGAGTCTGCTCTGATCAAACATTGTAACAACAGCCTTAATGTGAGCCCCGGTATGTACAAGTTGGATCCCTATTTAAGCCTCAATATAGCACGTCAAAACAATATAGCAATCATTTAACACGTATGGCACTTGGAGATATTAATAGGAGCTGCCTCGTATGGGCCAATAGGCCTTCTGCAGTTACCTTCTTTCTTATAATTCACTTATTTTTGGTGGTCAGGTGATCTGCCCAGGCGGATATAAAGGTCTGATCAGCAATCTTATCTTCATTCTACTTTGCTCTGATGAAGGCGAATTAGCCGAAAACGCGCTATGCATTTTCTATTTTTCACGTGTGGTTATTCTGCATATATATATATATATGTATGTATGTATGTACTATATTAGGCCTAGGAAGGTTAGCCTAGGTTAAGTTTTCTTTGCAACATTGGTACAAAACCTTTTCCGGTTTGTCCAATTCAATAGTACTGATTTCTACTTTACTAATTGCCTTTTTACGTCAATATATGTACAGTGGTCCTCATCGCTACTATAAGTACTACCTAAACAGGAGGATGAGCTGGTATCATCTGGGTCCTTTTTTTTGTTTCAAGTTGTTTAGTCTGGGGAGGAGAGTTGGAGTCTCTCTTTACCAATTTTAGGGTTTGGATGAGTCCCCCCTATATTTGGTAATCTTCCTTCATTTTCTTTTTCTGGTCAGCTGTTTTTTGCGACAAGTTCGTGAGGTTGTAGTTTGACTGGGTTTTCAAACTTGCTTTGTATAGTGTGCAGATAGTGTGTTCCAGATGCTGTCCCACGACATACAGTGGGGTCTGTTTAACCCTCTTGTATTGTTCAAGGGTTACACAAGACATTATCTGTGTACACACACAGAAGAATAACATGAAATACAATATTTGTTTTTCTTGCTGTTGCCCAACCACTTGGGTTGGAGGGTAGAGCGACAGTCTCGCTTCATGCAGGTTGGCATTTATTCCCCGACCCTCCACAAGTGGTTGGGCACCATTCCCTTCCCCTCATCCCATCCCAAATCCTTATCCTGACCACTTCCCAGTGCTATATAGTCGCAATGACTGTGTTTTCTCCTGATAATTTCTTTCTCTTGTCATTTTAAAAAACCATGACCTGAGAATAGGGAAAAAGCTCCAACATTGCAAGTCACTTTTCAAGATTGCAGGTATTTACTGAAGGCTTCAGATACCAATTGAGAACATCATGTACCAGGTGGTGTTTCAAATGTTGCAAAAGTGCCTAGAACATTATAAGATGTTATGCACACATTATGGCAGGACCAAAGAGCCAAAGCTTAAGCACAACCAGGCGAGTTCACTTTTACTTAAGTAAATACATTATTGTTCAGACATCTTAGGATTGGATGGGAGTTTCAAGGGTTAAACCTTTGTGTGTCATGAGACATCCTTTAGTGCTTGTATTCATAAGTTGTATTCACCTAGTTGTGCTTGCAGGGGTTGAGCTCTGCTCTTTCGGCCCACCTCTCAACAGTCAATCGACTGTTTCTACTACTATTTTTTTTTCCCCACACCACACACACACACCCCAGGAAGCAGCTCGTGACAGCTGACAACTCCCAGGTACCTATTTACTGCTAGGTAACAGGGGTATAGGGTGAAAGAAACTGCCCATCGTTTCTCGCCGGCGCCCGGCATCGAACCCAGACCATAGGATTACGTGTCCAGTGTGCTGTCCGCTCGGCCACCGGCTCCCTGTGTATAAGGTATGCCATACCCTACCTTTGTGGTAGTCTGTGTGGCTTTTTTCTGTTGGTGCTAGGGGTGGAGGCTCTTCTGCCTGTTGCAGAGACTGTGGTTATCTTGAGATGATTTCGGGGCTTTAGTGTCCCCCGCGTCCCGGTCTTCGACCAGGCCTCCACCCCCAGGACTAACACCCAGGTACCTATTTTAACAGGTACCTATGCCCCTGTTAGGTAACAGGGGCATAGGGTGAAAGAAACTCTACCCATTGTTTCTCGCCGGTGCCTGCAATCAAACCCGGGACCACAGGATCACAAGTCCAGCGTGCTGTCCGCTCAGCCGACCGGCTCCAAGGCCCCTTTAAGAGTTGCAGTGGTGGACTTCTTTGGGGCAGCCTTTGCTGTCCCATGTTCAGGAATCTGCTTAATCCCTTCCCCTAAGTCTGCCTTGGCTCTTCTTTCCTGTTCCTAGTGGATTACGTTGCCCAGGTGCTGTTGGTTGCTGCTGCGGGCTTGCAATCTTTGAGGATTAACATCTCATTTTCTCCTTGTTGAGGTAGTGGTTCTGTGACACCTGGTTCCTGGGACTAGCAGAGGCAGTGCGATCATGCTCTTACCTGCTCCTAGGAATTACCTCTTACCTGCTCCTCGCCTCACTCTTGCCTTGCTTAATGCCAGTGTCTCCCTCACTCCCGCGTACATCTCCTGTGCTAGGTGAGTACAACTGGCTCACCATGGTCCGTGCTGCTTGGAACTTTGTTCCGAGTAGCTGAATCTAAAACAACAACCACGCTCCCAATTTCATGAGCTATTCATGCCCGTGCCACTTCTTGGGTGGCTTAATCCTCACCAATCTCGCTCCCATAACAAGGGGCCTGGCAGCTGAGTGGACAGCACTTTGGATTCATAGTCCTGAGGTTCCAGGTTCGATCCCTGGTGAAGGCGGAAACAAATGGGCAGAATTTCTTTCACCCTGATGCCCCTGTTAGCTAGCAGTAAATAAGTACCTGGGAGTTAGACAGCTGCTACAAGCTGTTTCCTGGGGATGTGTAACAAAATGGAGACCTGGTTGAGGACCGGGCCGTGGGGATGCTAAGCCCTTGAAATCATGTCAGGATAACAACCTACTTGATAATGGTCCAGGATGGACAGAAATGTCATCGTCTCCTCATCTTGTGGTGTGTGGTTTGGTCATTTCCAGAGGGGTTGCTTGTTGAGGGTGCTTCACATGGTCGGAGGGAGCCGGTCGGCCGAGCGGACAGCACACTGGACTTGTGATCCTGTGGTCCCGGGTTCGATCCCGGGCGCCGGCGAGAAACAATGGGCAGAGTTTCTTTCACCCTATGCCCCTGTTACCTACCAGTAAATAGGTACCTACCTGGGTGTTAGTTAGCTGTCACGGGCTGCTTCCTGGGGGTGGAGGCCTGGTCGAGGACCGGGCCGCAGGGACACTAAAGCCCCGAAATCATCTCAAGATAACCTCAAGATAACACCAGCACTTTTGCAATTCTTGCCTTTGACACCACCACACAGTAGGTGGTGTCTTGAGTGTCCTCTCTCAGGCCCAGACTCGTTCTGTCGTCAGGATCGATGCTCATGATTTGGAAGAGTCTGCTGGTGTACATAAAGCTCTGGGTATCGTTCGTGAGTAGCACGGGTAGTCACTGATGGGACCCATCAGAAAGAGGGATTTCGTTCGTGAGTAGCTCGGGTAGTCACTGAAGGGACCCATCAGAAAGAGGGATTTCGTTCGTGAGTAGCTCGGGTAGTCACTGATGGGAGCCATCAGAAAGAGGGATTTCGTTCGTGAGTAGCTCGGGTAGTCACTGAAGGGACCCATCAGAAAGAGGGATTTCGTTCGTGAGTAGCTCGGGTAGTCACTGAAGGGACCCATCAGAAAGAGGGATTTCGTTCGTGAGTAGCTCGGGTAGTCACTGAAGGGACCCATCAGAAAGAGGGATTTCATTACATTCATTGGATTTTTGTTATTCAATATTGTAATATTTACAAAAAATTCTATATGTACATGAGTGATGTGGTAGAATACCACACAACTAAATATATTAATTGTACTTCATATTAAGAGTATAAAACTCAATATAAAATATTTTTCTTTAATCAGGAGTTGGGGATGTTTTTGATATTACTGTACTAACATTTTTTGTTTGTTTGTAGGCAGTAATCAGTTGATCATCAAGGGACGATTCCAGCAAAAACAAATAGAAAATGTACTTAGGAGGTAAGGAATACAGTAAGGAATACATCTGGATGCTTCAAGTGTAGCCAAATTGGCAGATGTTTTTAGTATAGTACTGAAGTTTGTATGCTCCCTTTCACTGTTTCTAAGAACAATTTAAGTGCTGTTTTGTTTTAAGGTGCAACTGACAGGTTGCATTATTATACAGTGTTTTGTATAATTATATATATTATACAGTGGAACTTCGAATAACAAATTTAATCCGTTCCTGCGCCGTGATCGTCATGTGAAACGGACGTCGTACAAAACGAATGTCCCCATCGACAATAATGGAAATCAAATTAATTCCCTCTACCACCGAGAAACATCAATATAATATTCCATGTTTTAAATAATGGTGCCGCCTACCTTACATACACTGAACAAACCTTTGACATTTTTCTTGCAATTTTTTTTTTTTTATAGCAAAAGGTTCGTTCGGTGTTCGGCAAGTAGGCTGCTCCACGTTTCTTAAATAAAAAAATAAAATAACAGTTGAAACAATTTGAAAAATGGACAAATGCTATAAAGGTTCGTTCACTGTTTGTTAGGTAGGCTGCTCCATTATGACAGTTTTTGTGTGTTTCAAATGTGTTCCATTTTTGTATTTTTCATTTATTTCTCGACAAATATTTCTTGCTAGTTTACCCGACAAACACTGAACGAACCTTTATGGCATTTGTCTTTTTTCAAATTGTTTCAACTGTTTTTTTTTTTGTTTTTCGTTTTTTTTTTATTCAAGAAACATGGAGCAGCCTACCTGTCGAACACCGAATGAACCTTTTTGACATTTGTTCTTTCTTTAAAAAAGTTAATTTCATTTTTCTACAAAAAGTCAATGCTTTGCAACATCCCAGCATCAATTTGCATCTGTACACATAGAAAAATAATTTATTTGCATCGTCGGAGGCGTCCGAGAATGTGCGAGAAGCAGCCGCAGACCCCACCATGTGGTGTTGACGTTATTCAAACGAGCGGTCGCCAAACGAGACGAATTGTCAGCAATCGGGGCGTTCGTTACCCTAAATGGTCGCCATTTGAGGAGGTCGTCACTTGAGGTTCTATTGTGTGTGTAATTACCTAAGTGTAGCTACAGGATGAGAGCTACGCTCGTGGTGTCCCGTCTTCCCAGCACTCTTTGTCATATAACGCTTTGAAACTACTGACGGTCTTGGCCTCCACCACCTTCTCACTTAACTTGTTCCAACCGTCTACCACTCTATTTGCGAAGGTGAATTTTCTTATATTTCTTCGGCATCTGTGTTTAGCTAGTTTAAATCTATGACCTCTTGTTCTTGAAATTCCAGGTCTCAGGAAGTCTTCCCTGTCGATTTGATCAATTCCTGTTACTATTTTGTATGTAGTGATCATATCACCTCTTTTTCTTCTGTCTTCTAGTTTTGGCATATTTAATGCTTCTAACCTCTCCTCGTAGCTCTTGCCCTTCAGTTCTGGGAGCCACTTAGTAGCATGTCTTTGCACCTTTTCCAGTTTGTTGATGTGCTTCTTAAGATATGGGCACCACACAACAGCTGCATATTCTAGCTTTGGCCTAACAAAAGTCATGAACAATTTCTTTAGTATATCGCCATCCATGTATTTAAATGCAATTCTGAAGTTAGAAAGCATAGCATAGGCTCCTTGCACAATATTCTTTATGTGGTCCTCAGGTGATAGTTTTCTATCTAGAACCACTCCTAGATCTCTTTCTTTATCAGAATTCTTTAAAGATTTCTCACATAATATATAGGTTGTGTGGGGTCTATGTTCTCCTATTCCACATTCCATAACATGACATTTATTAACATTAAATTCCATTTGCCAAGTGGTGCTCCATATACTTATTTTGTCCAGGTCTTTTTGAAGGGCATGACAGTCATCTAAATTTCTTATCCTTCCTATTATCTTAGCATCATCAGCAAACGTTCATATAATTCTGTATACCAACTGGTAGATCATTTATGTACACAATAAACATCACTGGTGCAAGAACTGAACCCTGTGGTACTCCACTTGTGACATTTCTCCATTCTGATACATTGCCTCTGATTACTGCCCTCATTTTTCTATCAGTCAGAAAATTTTTCATCCATGATAGAAGCTTACCTGTCACCCCTCCAATATTTTCCAGTTTCCAGAACAACCTCTTATGTGGAACTCTGTCGAAAGCCTTTTTTAGGTCCAGATAGATGCAGTCAACCCAACCATCTCTTTCCTGTAATATCTCTGTGGCTCGATCATAGAAACTGAGTAAATTCGATACACAGGATCTTCCAGATCGAAAACCATACTGTCTGTCTGATATTATATCATTTCTCTCTAGGTGTTCTACCCATTTAGTTTTGATTAGTTTTTCCAATACTTTCACTATTACATTTGTCAATGATACAGGTCTATAATTGAGGGGGTCTTCCCTGCTGCCACTTTTGTAGATTGGAACTATGTTAGCCTGTTTCCACCCGTCTGCTACGATTCCTGTACACAGGGATGCCTGAAAGATCAGGTGAAGTGGAATGCTGAGCTCAGATGCACATTCTCTCAGAACCCATGGTGAAACGCCATCTGGGCCAGCTGCTTTGTTCTTACCGAGCTCCTTGAGCATTTTTTCCACTTCGTCTCTAGACACCTCTATGTGTTCTATGTTGTTCTCTGGAATTCTTATTGTATCTGGTTCCCTAAAGATTTCATTTTGTACAAACACACTTTGGAACTTTTCGTTTAGTGTTTCACACATTTCCTTTTCATCTTCCGTGAATCTATTTCCCATTTTCAACCTCTGAATATTATCCTTTACCTGCAATTTGTTGTTTTTGAATTTATAGAATAGATCTGGTTCTGTTTTACATTTGTCTGCAATCCCTTTTTCAAAATTTCTTTCTGCCTCTCTCCTCACTGCCGTGTAGTTGTTTCTCGCATCTTTGTATCGCTGGTATGTTTGGGGGTTCAGCCTCTTCCTGTATTGATTCCATTTTTGTGTCTTTCGGTCTCTAGCCCTCTCGCAATTTCTATTGAACCAATCCTGTTTCCTAGTTCTGCATCTCTGTTTTGGTATAAATTTTTTTGTGCCTTTATCATATATTTCACAAAACTTGCCATACATCTCATTCACTTCCTTGCCTAGCATCAAGTCTGTCCAATTATACTCACTAAAAAAATTTCTAAGGTCACCATAATGTCCTCTCCTGAAGTCTGGTTTTTCAACTACTTCAACCTCCTTATTTTCTTCCAGCTTATAACGCATTGCATACTTTATTCCCAAAAAGACATGGTCACTTTTACCCAAGGGAGGAAGGTACTGAATGTCAAATATCTCTTCCTCCTTCCTGGTAAATATCAAATCTAGCATGGAGGGAATGTCCCCTTCCCTCATCCTCGTAGCTTATTTAACATGTTGATACAAGAATGTTTCCAGGATGAGGTCTACAAATTTACAGGTCCAAAAATCTTCTGTTTTAGCTTCATATGCTTCCCAGTCTATGGATTTCAAGTTGAAGTCACCGACTATCAACAGTCGTGATCTATCGTTATCCGCTCTCGCTATAATCTCTCTCATTATTGTTATAAGACCTTCACGTTTACTATCTAGCTCCTCCTTTGACCATGTGCTGCTTGGCGGTGGACTATATGCATTTATCATCATTAGTTTATCATCCTCATAGCAGTGTGTGTGTGTGTGTGTGTGTAATATTATATGCATTATTATAAAGTGTTTTGATATCAGTCACAAGAAAGTTAATTTGTAATAAAAACTATTTTGCTGGATTTGTACATTAGTCTGTTATGGAAATTCATTCTAGTAGAAATAGATAATTACATTAAAATTTCTCACTTTCATAAGGTGGGGAGGCATCAGCCTGGAGAAAAATGTGAACACTGTTTGAAAGACTAGACTAGACCGTACAAAATTAGTCATTCATACTATAGTGGTATAGCAGCACTGTTAAATAAGCACCACCATGCTGCTTCATTTCACTAAGAATATAATGCTTCACTTAAATTGTCATGTTCATTATAAATAGATACATTCCCCTCTTAACAAACCACTTGTTCCTAGTCTTGTCCCTTATCATATCCTGCATGCCTACAGTCACTCCGTATTTCTTCAAAAATGCACCGTGTCCATCTACGTTTCCAGTCTTTTTCACTTCCTCCCACCCACAAATTCCCTCTTAAAGGGCATGACAATCATTCAAGTTTCTTATCTTCGTCAGTATCTTGGCATCATCATCAAACATGTTCATATAATTTTATATTCCTTCTGGTAGATCATTTATGTAGACAATGAACATCACTGGTGCAAGAACTGAACCCTGTGGTACTCCACTAGTAACATTTCTCCAGTCTGAGTCATTGCCTCAGATTTCTGCCCCCCATTTCTCTTGTTCGAAAATATTTAATCCATATTAAAAGTCTCCCTGTTACTCCTCCAGTATGTTCCATTCTCCAAAACAACCTCCTTGTACATGTACAACTGTCAAAAGGCTTTTTTTTTTTTTTTTTTTTAGGTACAGATGAATGCAGTCAGTCCAACTTTCTCTTTCCTATTAAATCTGTGACACTCATAGAAACTAAGTAGATTTTTTTATACATGATCTTCTTGATTGAAAAGCATACTGTCTGTTATTATGTCATTTCTCTCCAGGTGTTCTACCCATTTGGCTTTAATTATTTGTTTCCAGCATTTTTTTTTCTACTATGCTTGTCAGTTATACAGATATCTGATTTAGAGGGTCTTCTTTGCTACCATTTTTGTAGATTGGAACTATGTTTGCGTTTTTCCATATATCTGCTAAGGTTCCTTTGAACAGTCATCTGGAATATCAGTTAGTGGAATGTTTAGCTCAGTTGCACATTCTCTCAGTACCCAAGGTGAAAGTCCATCTGGTCCAACAGCTTTATTTCTTCTTAGCCCTATGAGTAAATTTTCCACTTTGTCCTGAGACATCTCTGTGTACTCGATGGTGTTTTATGGAATTGGCATCGAGTCTGGCTCTCTGAAATCCTTATTTTGCACAATCCCATTTCGGAATTGTTTATTTACATTTGTGTGTGTTAATTACCTGATGTTACAGGACATAACAAGATGTACTTACAGGCTGAGAGCTACGCTTGTGGTGTTCTGTCTTCCCGGTAATTTTTGTCATATAATACTTTGAAATTTCTGACAGTTTTGACCACCACCACCAAATAACTTATCTGGTTCTAGCCATCTACCACTGATGGCAAAGAAAACTTTTTAAATATTTTTTTGGCAGTTTTGTTTCCTTAGGTTGAATGTGTCGTCGTCTTGTTCTTGAGTTGCTAGTTTCAGGAATTTCTCTTACCAATTTGGTTGATTCTTGTCATTATTTTGTAAGTGGTGATCATATCACCTCTTTTTCATCTATTTTCTAGCTTTGTCATATTTAACGCCTCTTGTCTCTCTCTTCATAACTCCTGTTTTTCAGTTCCTGAAGCCATTTTGAAGCATGCTGTTGCCCTCTTTTTACCTTTTCCAATTTCTTTATGTGCTTCTTGAGATTTGGGCACCATACTACTGCTGCATATTGTTGTTTTGGTCTCACGAAAGTCATGAATAGTTTCTTAAGTATTTCACCATCCGTGTAATTAAAAGAAAGTCTGAAGTTGGAAAACAATGCATATGCTCCTCTCACAATGTTCTTTATGTGTTCCGCTGGCAACAGTTTACTATCCAAAACCACCCCTAGGTCTTGTTCTTATTTAAAGTTCTGTAATTCCTTTCTACATAATTTATAAGTTGTGTGGGGTTTATTTTCTCCAATTCCAAATTCCATAACATGAAATTTATTCACATTGAAATCCATTTGCCACATGTCACTCCAAGCACTTACTTTATCTAGATCAATTTGAAGGGCATGACAATAGTCTGCATCTCCCATCTTCCTCAGTATCTTAGCATCAATCATAAACATGTTCATATAAACGTATGAATAAATTCACAAGGGCCGTGATGAGGGTTCGAACCTAAGTCCGAAAGGATCCCAGACGATCCTGTAATGAAGTAAGGGCGAAGAGGTAGAACAGCCTATTGACATAGCTCGGGTGCATGGGGGGAATTGCGTAAAACCCTGGTTTGTGTCTCGGAGAGACTGCAGGATCCGTTGGTAAATCAGGATGATTTCCCGGTTGCAATTCTTTTACCATGTCGTAGCTCAGTTGATTAAGGCAGCGTCTGGGATCCTCTCGGACGTAGGTTCGAACCCTTGTCATGGCCCTTGTGGATTTGTTCATTTGATGCATCACGATATTGTGATTTCTGTGTGTAATGTTCATATAATTCTGTATTCCTTCTAGTAGATTGTTTATGTAGACCATGAACAGTACTGGTGCAAGAACTGAACCCTGTGGTATTCTGCTAGTAACACTCCTCCAGCCAAATACATTGTCTCTGATTACTGCCCTCATCTGTCTGTCAGAAAAATTTTCATCCATGTCAGAAGTTGCTGTTGCTACTCCAGCAAGTTCCAGTTTCCAGAACAACCTCTTGTGTGGGACTCTTGTCAAAAGCCTTTTTTAGGTCCAGAAAGACAATCAACCCAATCCCTTCTTTCCTGTGGAATCTCTGTGGCTCTTATCATAAAAACAAAGTGGAATTCTTGCACTGGATCTTTCTGTTCAAAAACCATACTGTCTGTCCATTATTGTCATTACTCTCCGGGTGCTCTACCCATTTGACTTTAGCTATTTTTTTCTAGTGTTTTGACTACCCTGCTTATTATTGATACAGGTCTATAGTTTAAAGGGTCTTCACGGCTACCATTTTTATAGATTGGAACTATGGTTGCCATTTTCCATATACTGTACTGTACAGTGGAACCTCGACTTACGAATGCTCCTACTTTTTGAGTTACGACCCTGATTTCGTCGGAAAATTTGACTCGACTTGCGACTTTGTTGATACACGTATGGGTAGACGGAGTGCGTGGGTCCTGGTGACACGGACAACCCTGCTTCAGTTTACCAGACCGCCCACTTAGTGACGATCTTGCTTGAATTCTCTGTAGCGAATTTTATTGTTTTTCAGCTTTTTTCATTTCTAAATAAAAAGTAATTATTATATACCATGCCATGGGTTCCTTAATAATTAAGAAGTGGTGTGCAGTATGGGAAGAAATGCAAAGTTTTGTTGAAACGACTCGCCCAAATCAAGCTGTAGTAGACCATTGCCTTAACCTTTTCAATGACACTAATGCCTCACTACAGACAAGTGTTAAAATGTAGGGAAAAACGAGTCTGACAGCAGGGTGGACAGTGCTTCGGATTCGTAGTCTTGAGGTTCCGGGTTCGATCCCCGGTGGAGGTGGAGACAAATGAGCAAAATGTTTTTCACCCTGATGCCCCTGTTACCTAGCAGTAAGTAGGTACCTGCGAGTTAGACAGCTGCTATGGGCTGCTTCCTGGGGGGGGGGTGGGTGTAACAAAAAGGAGGCTTGGTTGAGGACCGGGCCGTGGGGACGCTAAGCCCTGAAATCATCTCAAGATAACCTCAAAGAGTCTCTATGGAAAGGTTCTTAGTGAGAAAAATGAGTAGTAAGCCACAACCCGGTCCTAGTGGTATGCAGGCAGAATGTAGGAGAGAGAGAGTACCCCCGAGAGGTCCTCAAAGCCAGATGTTATAATGGAAGGGAACTCCCCTTCCAAACACTAACACCTCTCCTCCTCCCCCTCCTCATCACTGTCTTCTATACACCAACTAGTCATGAATAAAGGTAAGCTATAACTTGCACACACTATAGTACAAAATGTGCGTGTTATGTATAAAATGTATTTTGAAGTTAATATTTTTGGGAGTGTGGAATGGATTAATTCAATTTACATTATTTCTTATGGGAAAATTCGTTTCGAGTTACAAATTTTTGAGTTACAGCCCTTCTCTGGGAAAGGATTAAATTCGTAATTGGAGGGGCCACTGTATTTGTTAAGATTCCTGTGCACAAGGATGTCTTGAAATTAGAGTGGAATTCTCGGCTCGATTGCACATCCTTGCAGCAAGAACCCAAGGTAAAACTCCAAGTCCAACTGCTTTATTTCTTCCTAACCTCCCCTTGAGTAATTTTTCCACTTTGACTTGAGATTCCTCTTATGTATTCTATGGTGTGCTCTGGAATTTGAACTGGGCGTGTGTGTGTGTGTGTGTGTCGATAGAGTGGGGGGGGGGGGAGATGGTGAGGGGAAGAGGGTACAACCTTTAGCTTACATCAAGGATCTCTTATAGGTCAAACTATGAACCTTTCCTAGGAAGCATCCCCACATCAGTTGCTCAACTCCTAGGCACCTTTTTACTGCTAGGTAAACAGCGGCATTAGATGAAAGGAAACTTGTCCAACCTGGCCAAGTCAAGCCTGGCCCGGGCCGGGCTTGGGGAGTAGAACTCCCAGAACCCCATCAAGCAGGTATCGACCATTTATGTCCCGTCCAAGGATTGAACCCAGGATCCTTGACTATGGGTAGCCACTGTAATACAAGACCCCTATTGTTCGTATTGCAAAATATGCTGGACATTGGGGACTGGGAGTGATCTGTGCTTTGATTAATTGAAATTGGGAAATATCAAATTTGTAATTGTGAAATTGCAGTAAAGTATTTTCACATGTATTTCTTCTCTTGTGAAATGCCAATGAAGTTTATTATGGAATTTTTTCAGATACATTAAAGAATATGTTACTTGCCACACGTGCCGATCTCCAGACACGATCCTGCAAAAAGATGCTCGCCTCTACTTCCTTCAGTGTGAACAGTGTAATTCCCGGTGTTCTGTTGCTCCCATTAAGTCTGGTTTCCAGGTAAGTTACATTGCCATTTTTTGTTTCACTCTTCTTCCTAAATAACTATTGAATATAATGTGGCCAATTTATATACCTTTCTTGCTTCTATACAGTATATAGTTAACATGCGACTTAATGTTAGTCGTAATGGTTGGCATTTTCTCCTGATAAATCCCTTCCGTTGATACATCTTTTTGCGTAGGCTTCTTGTATGTATGGTACTGTATGTGCCCCCCCCACTTGAAAGGAGGTTTATGCCTGTTAAAGAATTGATAGGCAGTTTAAAAAAAAAATTAGGCTAGCGTACTGTGGCAATATATGTCTGTGGTGCGTGTGTGTTGCCCTTGACTTGGAAGATGATGCTTGGCAGGGCGGACTTGTGCCTCCCTAAAGGTCAGGTGCTTCCATAGCCCATGCAAGTGAGACTCCGTTCAGTGGTGATGGTGATTACACAGTCCAGTATTACAAGAGACTGTGCTCGAGCTTCTTGCTAAAACCCATCTTGGAACTTTTTGAAGACCAGACCACAAATCGGAAGATGGAGAAGCGCAGACGATTCGGTCCGTCCTGGATCATTATGACTACTTGACAACTGTCCAGGATGGACTGAGACTGTGTCGCTTCTCCATTTTCCGATGTGTGGTTTGGTCTTTACATCTTCAGCCATGTTATTGTGACTCATTATCTTTTTGGATTTTGGTTACATAATTATCTTGTATTTTACTAGGGAGCAGATGTCTTGGAGATATGATACCTCATTCATTTGTGTGTTTGTCAGTGATGCAGTAACAGATATGTGGTGGTGTAATACTTCATTTATTTGCGTCAGTGATGCTGTAGCAGATATGTGGTGGTGTAATACTTCATTTATTTGAGTCAGTGATGCTGTAGCAGATATGTGGAGGTGTAATACTTCATTTATTTGAGTCCGTGATGCTGTAGCAGATATGTGGTGGTGTAATACTTCATTTATTTGCGTCAGTGATGCTGTAGCAGATATGTGGTGGTGTAATACTTCATTTATTTGCGTCAGTGATGCTGTAGCAGATATGTGGTGGTGTAATACTTCATTTATTTGCGTCAGTGATGCTGTAGCAGATATGTGGTGGTGTAATACTTCATTTATTTGCGTCAGTGATGCTGTAGCAGATATGTGGTGGTGTAATACTTCATTTATTTGCGTCAGTGATGCTGTAGCAGATATGTGGTGGTGTAATACTTCATTTATTTGCGTCAGTGATGCTGTAGCAGATATGTGGTGGTGTAATACTTCATTTATTTGCGTCAGTGATGCTGTAGCAGATATGTGGTGGTGTAATACTTCATTTATTTGCGTCAGTGATGCTGTAGCAGATATGTGGTGGTGTAATACTTCATTTATTTGCGTCAGTGATGCTGTAGCAGATATGTGGTGGTGTAATACTTCATTTATTTGCGTCAGTGATGCTGTAGCAGATATGTGGAGGTGTAGTACCACATTTATTTGTGTGGTTGTATCCATGATACTGTGACTTACTCAAGATACTACTAAACTATGGAATATCATTTATTTGAATTGAATTATCCTGAGGTGGTTGCAGATTAACCATCTGTGAAATATACTCATAATTTGATCTCTAAATATATATGTATTAGACTATATCTGAAAAGTTCAAGATAAGAGTCAATGTAATTATTATGTGGTTAATGTTTAATGCCCAGGGGGCCAGATTCATGAAAGAGTTACGCAAGCACTTACAAACCTGTACATCTTTTCTTAATATTTGGCGGCTTTGTTTACAAGTATTAAACAGTTAATGAGCTCCAAAGCACCAGGAGGCTGTTTATAATAATAAGAAACAAGTTGATTGGGAAGTTTTCATGCTTGTAAACTGTTAAATAAATATAACCAAAGCTGTCAAAGATTGAGGAAAGATGTACACGTTCGTAAGTACTTGCGTAACTGCTACGTGAATTTGGCCCCAGTAATCCAGAATTAATCAAACCACCACCATCACATGGAGTGAAAGTGACTGCTGTGGTGCGTTCTGAACCCTGTTATGTTGTACTATACAGGACCAGGACAGACCAAAACATCGTCACACGTTATCATTTCATAGCTGTGGAATGGTTTATTTGTTTTCAATCTCGTTACTGTAATTTATTCTCTGCGCGCATGTTGAATTCACCCGATTTTTTTTTTTTTTTTTTTACAGGCTGTGGCCAACAAACAACAGAGACAAGCAATCAGAGCAAGCAAAAATTAGGTGACAGTGCATTTAGTATTAATTTTTTTCATTACATATTTTACAGTTTGACAATTTTATAGGTGTAAAGTCACATATTATCATAAGAAAAAAAAAACAACTCCAGATCTGGAAAGTATGAGAATGTAGCATGCAAATATTTGGATTAAATAAAGTCTATTCAGGTAAAGTGGTATTACTTGTATTCTCCAAATAGCTTGGTTCCACTTTTTTAATGCATTTAGAAAGGGTAGTTGGAGTTCCTCTTTGTTTTCTATTAAAGAATTCTAAAAAGATTTTATCACACGTGGTAAAAGCAGTACGCATGTTTTAAGCTGGAAGTCATTGTTAGCGCATTAAACACTTCATCCGTATATATAGGACCTACGTTTACTTATATTTATTTTCATACCATTTTTGGTTAGGGAAAGTTTGCTTATTTTGGCATTTTTTGCATAATAAGGTTTCGGTTTGTTGAGTAACAAAAGCATCCACCAGACAGTAAGTTGATGTGTTTATATTTTCAACTTTAACAATAAAATTGAGGACACGTCATTGTACAGTGCTATAATAAATTTTAGATTATCTTAAAACACTATAAAAATATGTTGACCAGACCACACACTAGAAATTGAAGGGACGACGACGTTTCGGTCCGTCCTGGACCATTCTCAATCGACTTGAGAATGGTCCAGGACGGACCGAAACGTCGTCGTCCCTTCAATTTCTAGTGTGTGGTCTGGTCAACATACTTCAGCCACGTTATTGTGACTCATCGCCTGCACTATAAAAATATCTCAAATTGAGTGTGTGTGTGTTGTGAGAGAAGCCATACTGCTGACTGGTAATGAAGAATCGTGCAGCTGGTGGTTGATAACCTTTTAATTTGATGTAAATTGAATCATTAATATCCAGCCAGGTTTGAGATGTTTATTTTCCATTTCAAAATCTCTTTTTTTTTCAGATTTGATTTTTGTAAGTACATTATAATAAATTGTACAGTATATATATAATTTTCAGTATTAATTTTCGTATTGATCGTGCAATTAGACCAGATTATAAGAGATTTTACTAGGCCCATATTGTCATATTTCTACTAGATAGATGTTCTATCTTGTTGTACTCAACTCTCTTGGTTTTTTTTGGAGACCATTATCTAGAATAAACTATAAATAGTTATTGTTCACTTTTATAGCCTTCTCGTTGCATTATAAACAATGCTTATGGGCTATTGTGTGATGCTCACGTACTAGGAGAGAGAGAGAGAGAGAGAGAGAGAGAGAGAGAGAGAGAGAGTGTGAGAGAGTGTGAGAGAGAGAGAGAGTGTGAGAGAGAGTGTGAGAGAGAGAGAGAGTGTGAGAGAGAGAGAGAGTGTGAGAGTGTGAGAGTGTGAGAGTGTGAGAGTGTGAGAGTGTGAGAGTGTGAGAGTGTGAGAGTGTGAGAGAGTGAGAGAGTGAGAGTGAGAGAGAGAGAGAGTGAGTGAGTAGGGAGAGTGAAGTTATATTGATAAAGGCCATCCCACCAAACACACACCGAAACTACAACGTTGGTACAACGTTCAAACAAGTTTAAACACCTCCTAACCAGTTATAACAACCAATATAGCAAGTTGTAACAACGTTCTAATACGTCATAAACATGTTAAGCCAAGATGTAACAAGCGGAAAATAGACACAGTTACGGTTTGTGTTTGCAGGGATTACTGCATGATTAATGCACTAGTCACAGATGGGAATTTATTTTCAGAGACTAAACAGACTAAAAAACAAAAAATTACTCTATAAGTATTTGCTAAATACAACTTGTTCTAAAATAACTCGCCAGGAAATGTTCGAGATAGTGATGGTCAGGTACAAGTAACAGATAAAGATCAGTAGAAAGAAGCTGAACAATGAATAAAATTATGGTCTCTTGAGGTATAAGCAAGCAAGCAAGCTCTTGAGCCAATATAAGAAATATTGCCAGAACAACTGTGGACATTAAGATAAAACTAGATGGTTTTCTTCATGAAATGCTAGACGAACCAGGCTATGGTTGATATGTGAGCCTGCAGGCCACTCCAAGCAACAGCCTGGTGGACCAAGCTCTCACAAGTCAAGCCTGGCCTCAGGCCGGGCTTGGGGAGTAGAAGAACTCCCAGAACCCCATCAAGCAGGTTATCTTGCGATGATTTTGGGGCTCAACGTCCCTGTGGCCCGGTTTTTAACCAGACTGTTGGACATAGCTGCTTGCAGCCTGGTTGAGGTAAAAGTTTGCCTGATAAGCCCCTTGACATTTGAAAGACAAAATGGGGCTCTGATATTTAAGAGAGGCTATGTATGGACCAGCATTTCTCCCATAAATTCCCTGTAAAGTACTGGAGAAAATAATTAGGAAGAAATGTGCAGAACATCTGGAAAGAAATTTTGTAAGCAAGAAACGCCATAAGTTTAAATCATGTCCGTTTAACCTCGTAATAGTTTTACGAAGGTGGACAAAACAAGCGAGTAAGAGGAAGTTTGGAGGAGAGAATATGCCTGTTAAAGAAGAGTCTGTCAGGCTATTATTTACAGAGACTGTTCATAGTCTATGTAAATAATCTGACAGGTGGTCAGCTGCTCAAAATGTAAATAATGTGACAGGTGGTCAGCTGCTCAAATGTAAATAATCTGACAGGTGGTCAGCTGCTCAAATGTAAATAATCTGACAGGTGGTCAGCTGCTCAAATGTAAATAATCTGACAGGTGGTCAGCTGCTCAAATGTAAATAACCTGACAGGTGGTCAGCTGCTCAAATGTAAATAATCTGACAGGTGGTCAGCTGCTCAAATAATATATTCTTTCAACAATAAAACATAGTTTTTGCTGTTATTACACTACACATTGTATATCTATCAACATTTCTATTCACCATAATGATCGGATAAACCATTCTAGTGAGTGGCAATGAAATTAAAATACCGTATAGAGCTACGCAGTATCAACAGACAATGTCAGCAGATGTCACCAATGCAAGAAAATACCTCCAATATACTAAGCACATCGCTAAGACTATCCACCGAACTGTTATTATCACCGCACTCCTTTCACTAAATCCTAAATGTGAATCCATTTCCACAGTTATATTGTAAAGAAGCACGAGGTGGTTTCATGATGTGTATGTGTGCACGAAACAATGGCCGAGTGCTGTGGCTGCCTCGTGCTGTGGCTGCCTCGTGCTGTGGCTGCCTCGTGCTTTGAACATCATAACTGGCATTGTGTTCACCAATACCTGAATGTTATACAGTACATAGTCCATATCAGATCATCATACATGACACTATCATTGCAAAATAATTGCTGTTACAGTAATTATTTTTGTCATCTTTATTAAGTGGTACTGTGGCCCCATAGCTGCACAGTGGTGCTGTGAGCTGCTGCTGCTCTCAGTACTGAGGCACTCTCAGCCTAGAGGGACGCAGATGATTTGTTGTCAAGATGGTATCTATTTACTGTAGCCCTCGAAGAACAGATGTTCTATGCACCATAATGATCCGATAAGCCGTTCTAGTGGGGGTGAAATTAATACTGTATAAAGCTACAAGGCATCTAGAGCTAGAACCCTGTGCACCCACGGGGGGTTTTAAATCTTAGGCTAGACCTAAAACAACCCTGGTTGTGGTGCACAGGTAAAAAGTTAATATAGTAGCAAGACTGAAGGCTTGAGAAAGAGAGGAGAGCTACCAGGGCCTAGGCAGATGCAAAGGCAGACAAAATAAAGCTAGCTTTCAAGTCTTAGCCTGGCCAGGCTTGGGGAGTAGAACAACTCCCAGAATCCCATCCAGCAGGATGGTACTGGAAGGAAAGGAAATTGAACCAAAAGTTGTGTTTATGAATGAGACTACAAAAGCAACAATCCTAGATAGTAAGTATTTAAAATGGTTTGCCTAAGAGAAGTATTCTTCAGAGGTATATGACAAGATGAAAATTTTTTTTAGTTGCAAAGACAGGGAGCGAGTAGAACTTTTTAACACCTCAAAGGCCAACCACAGCAGTAACATAAATCATTCTGCATCCCCCACCCCTTCAACATACTTTCTCCCCTGTGCACAATGAAATCACATTAAAGTGATGTATCAATTAGAAAATCGGTAGGAATCGATAGGAGGATCCGAACCCACTTCTCGTTGTGCATTTACGAGAAGTGTAGGAAGTGAACTACTTAACCACAAAGGCAGAGGGCATAGAGGACAATGTGTGAAACCCCTGGTTTGAGCTCCGGTAGGGAGGTTATCTTATCTTGAGGTTATCTTGAGATGATTTCGGGGCTTTTTAGTGTCCCCGCGGCCCGGTCCTCGACCAGGCCTCCACCCCCAGGAAGCAGCCCGTGGCAGCTGACTAACACCCAGGTACCTATTTTACTGCTAGGTAACAGGGAACCTCATAACTCCTAGTGCATTCAGCTGAATCCCTGGTTGCATTGCTTTGTCATGGTGTAATGGTTTCAACCCGTCCTCAGACCAAGTCCATTCCATTGAGCGGTCGACTCCAAGGACGCATTCGTCAATTTTAACATGCTCTTAATTCAGAATAGGAATTTTCTCAAATATAAATTAATATTGTTAAATATTAGCATACTGTGCATATTTAGGCATTGGCTAGGTTAGGTATTTAGGTTCTGTTGGCGATTATTTGTAGTTCGTGGGTGAAGAATTTACAGCGTTGTGGTTCAAACAACAGTCATCAGCGAAGCTCTTGTTCTGGAGGTGTTCAGACGTCATCAGCTGCGAGTCGTGTGTAAATCATAAATGTGGTTTGGAGGGTCCATGATTGATTGATGATTGATTAAGATTAAGCCATCCAAAAGGTGGCACGGGCATGAATAGCCCGTAAGTGGAGGCCCTTTTGAGCCATTATCAGTATCAAGAGCTGATACTGGAGATTTGTGGAGGTGCGACTGCACCCTACGGGACGGGAGATGTCTCCCGTGAGGGTCCATGGAATGGACTTTGTTTATGAGGACGGGCCGAATGGTCTAGGGCTAATACGTATAGCTATTTTGATGTACAGCTTGCTTGGGAGTACCAAGGGAGTGGGTTCGAATCCTCATCATGGCTTCTACACATTTCCTCCCCTCAAGGCCCAATTTCCAGTTTCCACCCCCTCCCCCCTCCCCATCTAACACACACACACAGTTCCCTCAGCCCTCTTAACCGCTAGCGGCCAAAAACCGTGCGATTTTCGCCGCTAGCGGCCAAAAATCGGACGATTTTTGCTGCTAACGGCCGAAAACCGCGCTATTTTCGACGCTAGCGGCCAGAAACCATGCAATTTTTGCAGCTGGCGGGCAAAAATCGCGCGAATTTCGCCGCTACATGCCAAAAAACGAGCGATTTTCGCCACTAGCGGCCAAAAAAGGGGCTATTTTCGCCGCTAGCGGCCAAAAATGGGGCGATTTTCGCCGCTAGCGGCCAAAAATCGTGCAAATTTCGCCGCAAGCGGCCAAAAATCGTGCGAATTTCGCCGCTAGCGGCCAAAAATCGCGCGATTTTCGCCGCTAGCGGCCAGAAACTATGCGATTTTTGCAGCTGGCGGGCAAAAATAGCGCGATTTTCGCCGCTACCGGCCAAAACCGCGCGATTTTCACCGCTAGCGGGCAAAATCCATGCGATTTTCGCAGCTGGCGGGCAAAAATCGCGATTTTCGCCGCTACCGGCCAAAAATCGCGCGATTTTCGCCGCTAGCGGCCAAAAACCGTGCGATTTTCGCGGCTAGCGGCCAAAAATCGGGCAATTTTTGCGGCTAACGGCCGAAAACCGCGCAATTTTCGACGCTAGCGGCCAGAAACCGTGCGATTTTTGCAGCTGGCGGGCAAAAATAGCGCGAATTTCGCCGCTACCTGCCAAAAATCGACCGATTTTCGCCGCTAGCGGCCAAAAATGGGGCGATTTTCGCCGCTAGCGGGCAAAAATCGTGCAAATTTCGCCGCTAGCGTGCAAAAATCGTGCGAATTTCGCCGCTAGCGGGCAAAAACCATGCGATTTTCGCAGCTGGCGGGCAAAAATCGCGATTTTCGCCGCTACCGGCCAAAAATAGCGCAATTTTCGCCACTAGCGGCCAAAAACCGTGCGATTTTAGTCGCTAGAGGCCAAAAATCGGGCGATTTTTGCGGCTAACGGCCGAAAACCGCGCTATTTTCGACGCTAGCGGCCAGAAACCATGCGATTTTTGCAGCTGGCGGGCAAAACTCGCGCGAATTTCGCCGCTACCTGCCAAAAATCGACCGATTTTCGCCACTAGCGGCCAAGAAAGGGGCTATTTTCGCCGCTAGTGGCCAAAAATGGGGCGATTTTCGCCGCTAGCGGCCAAAAACCGTGCAAATTTTGCCGCTAGCGGCCAAAAATCGTGCGAATTTCGCCGCTAGCGGCCAAAAATCGCGCGATTTTCGCCGCTAGCGGCCAGAAACTATGCGATTTTTGCAGCTGGCGGGCAAAAATAGCGCGATTTTCGCCGCTACCGGCCAAAAACCGCGCGATTTTCGCCGCTAGCGGCCAAAAACAATGCGATTTTCGCAGCTGGCGGGCAAAAATCGAGATTTTCGCCGCTACCGGCCAAAAATAGCGCGATTTTCGCCGCTAGCGGAAAGAAACTATGCGATTTTTGCAGCTGGCGGGCAAAAATAGCGCGATTTTCGCCGCTACCGGCCAAAAATCGCGCGATTTTCGCCGCTAGCGGCCAAAAACCATGCGATTTTTGCAGCTGGCGGGCAAAAATCGCGCGAATTTCACCGCTACCTGCCAAAAATCGATGGATTTTCGCCGCTAGCGGCCATAAAAGGGGCTATTTTCGCCGCTAGCGGCCAAAAATGGGGCGATTTTCGCCGCTACCGGCCAAAAACCGCGCGATTTTCACCGCTAGCGGCCAAAATCCATGCGATTTTCGCAGCCGGCGGGCAAAAATCGCGATTTTTTTTCCGCTACCGGACAAAAATCGCGCGATTTTCGCCGCTAGCGGCCAAAAACCGTGCGATTTTCGCGGCTAGCGGCCAAAAACCGGGCGATTTTTGCGGCTAACGGCCGAAAACCGCGCTATTTTCGACGCTAGCGGCGAGAAACCATGCGATTTTTGAAGCTGGCGGGCAAAACTCGCGCGAATTTCGCCGCTATCTGCCAAAAATCGACCGATTTTCGCCACTAGCGGCCAAAAAAGGGGTTATTTTCGCCGCTAGCGGCCAAAAATAGGGCGATTTTCGCCGCTAGCGGCCAAAAATCGTGCAAATTTCGCCGCTAGCGGCCAAAAATCGTGCGATTTTCGCCGCTAGCGGCCAGAAACTATGCGATTTTTGCAGCTGGCGGGCAAAAATAGCGCGATTTTCGCCGCTACCGGCCAAAACCGCGCGATTTTCACCGCTAGCGGGCAAAATCCATGCGATTTTCGCAGCTGGCGGGCAAAAATCGCGATTTTCGCCGCTACCAGCCAAAAATCGCGCGATTTTCGCCGCTAGCGGCCAAAAACCGTGCGATTTTCGCGGCTAGCGGCCAAAAATCGGGCAATTTTTGCGGCTAACGGCCGAAAACCGCGCTATTTTCGACGCTAGCGGCCAGAAACCGTGCGATTTTTGCAGCTGGCGGGCAAAAATAGCGCGAATTTCGCCGCTACCTGCCAAAAATCGACCGATTTTCGCCGCTAGCGGCCAAAAATGGGGCGATTTTCGCCGCTAGCGGGCAAAAATCGTGCAAATTTCGCCGCTAGCGTGCAAAAATCGTGCGAATTTCGCCGCTAGCGGGCAAAAACCATGCGATTTTCGCAGCTGGCGGGCAAAAATCGCGATTTTCGCCGCTACCGGCCAAAAATAGCGCAATTTTCGCCACTAGCGGCCAAAAACCGTGCGATTTTAGTCGCTAGAGGCCAAAAATCGGGCGATTTTTGCGGCTAACGGCCGAAAACCGCGCTATTTTCGACGCTAGCGGCCAGAAACCATGCGATTTTTGCAGCTGGCGGGCAAAACTCGCGCGAATTTCGCCGCTACCTGCCAAAAATCGACCGATTTTCGCCACTAGCGGCCAAGAAAGGGGCTATTTTCGCCGCTAGTGGCCAAAAATGGAGCGATTTTCGCCGCTAGCGGCCAAAAACCGTGCAAATTTTGCCGCTAGCGGCCAAAAATCGTGCGAATTTCGCCGCTAGCGGCCAAAAATCGCGCGATTTTCGCCGCTAGCGGCCAGAAACTATGCGATTTTTGCAGCTGGCGGGCAAAAATAGCGCGATTTTCGCCGCTACCGGCCAAAAACCGCGCGATTTTCGCCGCTAGCGGCCAAAAACAATGCGATTTTCGCAGCTGGCGGGCAAAAATCGAGATTTTCGCCGCTACCGGCCAAAAATAGCGCGATTTTCGCCGCTAGCGGAAAGAAACTATGCGATTTTTGCAGCTGGCGGGCAAAAATCGCGCGAATTTCACCGCTACCTGCCAAAAATCGATCGATTTTCGCCGCTAGCGGCCATAAAAGGGGCTATTTTCGCCGCTAGCGACCAAAAATGGGGCGATTTTCGCCGCTACCGGCCAAAAACCGCGCGATTTTCACCGCTAGCGGCCAAAATCCATGCGATTTTCGCAGCCGGCGGGCAAAAATCGCGATTTTTTTTCCGCTACCGGACAAAAATCGCGCGATTTTCGCCGCTAGCGGCCAAAAACCGTGCGATTTTCGCGGCTAGCGGCCCAAAATCGGGCGATTTTTGCGGCTAACGGCCGAAAACCGCGCTATTTTCGACGCTAGCGGCCAGAAACCATGCAATTTTTGCAGCTGGCGGGCAAAAATCGCGCGAATTTCGCCGCTACATGCCAAAAAACGACCGATTTTCGCCACTAGCGGCCAAAAAAGGGGCTATTTTCGCCGCTAGCGGCCAAAAATGGGGCGATTTTCGCCGCTAGCGGCCAAAAATCGTGCAAATTTCGCCGCAAGTGGCCAAAAATCGTGCGAATTTCGCCGCTAGCGGCCAAAAATCGCGCGATTTTCGCCGCTAGCGGCCAGAAACTATGCGATTTTTGCAGCTGGCGGGCAAAAATAGCGTGATTTTCGCCGCTACCGGCCAAAACCGCGCGATTTTCACCGCTAGCGGGCAAAATCCATGCGATTTTCGCAGCTGGCGGGCAAAAATCGCGATTTTCGCCGCTACCGGCCAAAAATCGCGCGATTTTCGCCGCTAGCGGCCAGAAACTATGCGATTTTTGCAGCTGGCGGGCAAAAATAGCGCGATTTTCGCCGCTACCGGCCAAAACCGCGCGATTTTCACCGCTAGCGGGCAAAATCCATGCGATTTTCGCAGCTGGCGGGCAAAAATCGCGATTTTCGCCGCTACCGGCCAAAAATCGCGCGATTTTCGCCGCTAGCGGCCAAAAACCGTGCGATTTTCGCGGCTAGCGGCCAAAAATCGGGCAATTTTTGCGGCTAACGGCCGAAAACCGCGCTATTTTCGACGCTAGCGGCCAGAAACCGTGCGATTTTTGCAGCTGGCGGGCAAAAATAGCGCGAATTTCGCCGCTACCTGCCAAAAATCGACCGATTTTCGCCGCTAGCGGCCAAAAATGGGGCGATTTTCGCCGCTAGCGGGCAAAAATCGTGCAAATTTCGCCGCTAGCGTGCAAAAATCGTGCGAATTTCGCCGCTAGCGGGCAAAAACCATGCGATTTTCGCAGCTGGCGGGCAAAAATCGCGATTTTCGCCGCTACCGGCCAAAAATAGCGCAATTTTCGCCACTAGCGGCCAAAAACCGTGCGATTTTAGTCGCTAGAGGCCAAAAATCGGGCGATTTTTGCGGCTAACGGCCGAAAACCGCGCTATTTTCGACGCTAGCGGCCAGAAACCATGCGATTTTTGCAGCTGGCGGGCAAAACTCGCGCGAATTTCGCCGCTACCTGCCAAAAATCGACCGATTTTCGCCACTAGCGGCCAAGAAAGGGGCTATTTTCGCCGCTAGTGGCCAAAAATGGGGCGATTTTCGCCGCTAGCGGCCAAAAACCATGCAAATTTTGCCGCTAGCGGCCAAAAATCGTGCGAATTTCACCGCTAGCGGCCAGAAACTATGCGATTTTTGCAGCTGGCGGGCAAAAATAGCGCGATTTTCGCCGCTACCGGCCAAAAACCGCGCGATTTTCGCCGCTAGCGGCCAAAACCAATGCGATTTTCGCAGCTGGCGGGCAAAAATCGAGATTTTCGCCGCTACCGGCCAAAAATAGCGCGATTTTCGCCGCTAGCGGAAAGAAACTATGCGATTTTTGCAGCTGGCGGGCAAAAATTGCGCGATTTTCGCCGCTACCGGCCAAAAATCGCGCGATTTTCGCCGCTAGCGGCCAAAAACCATGCGATTTTTGCAGCTGGCGGGCAAAAATCGCTCGAATTTCACCGCTACCTGCCAAAAATCGATCGATTTTCGCCGCTAGCGGCCATAAAAGGGGCTATTTTCGCCGCTAGCGGCCAAAAATGGGGCGATTTTCGCCGCTACCGGCCAAAAACCGCGCGATTTTCACCGCTAGCGGCCAAAATCCATGCGATTTTCGCAGCCGGCGGGCAAAAATCGCGATTTTTTTTCCGCTACCGGACAAAAATCGCGCGATTTTCGCCGCTAGCGGCCAAAAACCGTGCGATTTTCGCTGCTAGCGGCCCAAAATCGGGCGATTTTTGCAGCTAATGGCCGAAAACCGCGCTATTTTCGACGCTAGCGGCCAGAAACCATGCAATTTTTGCAGCTGGCGGGCAAAAATCGCGCGAATTTCGCCGCTACATGCCAAAAAACGACCGATTTTCGCCACTAGCGGCCAAAAAAGGGGCTATTTTCGCCGCTAGCGGCCAAAAATGGGGCGATTTTCGCCGCTAGCGGCCAAAAATCGTGCAAATTTCACCGCAAGCGGCCAAAAATCGTGCGAATTTCGCCGCTAGCGGCCAAAAATCGCGCGATTTTCGCCGCTAGCGGCCAAAAACCGTGCGATTTTCGCGGCTAGCGGCCCAAAATCGGGCGATTTTTGCGGCTAACGGCCGAAAACCGCGCTATTTTCGACGCTAGCGGCCAGAAACCATGCAATTTTTGCAGCTGGCGGGCAAAAATCGCGCGAATTTCGCCGCTACATGCCAAAAAACGACCGATTTTCGCCACTAGCGGCCAAAAAAGGGGCTATTTTCGCCGCTGGCGGCCAAAAATGGGGCGATTTTCGCCGCTAGCGGCCAAAAATCGTGCAAATTTCGCCGCAAGCGGCCAAAAATCGTGCGAATTTCGCCGCTAGCGGCCAAAAATCGCGCGATTTTCGCCGCTAGCGGCCAGAAACTATGCGATTTTTGCAGCTGGCGGGCAAAAATAGCGCGATTTTCGCCGCTACCGGCCAAAACCGCGCGATTTTCACCGCTAGCGGGCAAAATCCATGCGATTTTCGCAGCTGGCGGGCAAAAATCGCGATTTTCGCCGCTACCGGCCAAAAATCGCGCGATTTTCGCCGCTAGCGGCCAGAAACTATGCGATTTTTGCAGCTGGCGGGCAAAAATAGCGCGATTTTCGCCGCTACCGGCCAAAACCGCGCGATTTTCACCGCTAGCGGGCAAAATCCATGCGATTTTCGCAGCTGGCGGGCAAAAATCGCGATTTTCGCCGCTACCGGCCAAAAATCGCGCGATTTTCGCCGCTAGCGGCCAAAAACCGTGCGATTTTCGCGGCTAGCGGCCAAAAATCGGGCAATTTTTGCGGCTAACGGCCGAAAACCGCGCTATTTTCGACGCTAGCGGCCAGAAACCGTGCGATTTTTGCAGCTGGCGGGCAAAAATAGCGCGAATTTCGCCGCTACCTGCCAAAAATCGACCGATTTTCGCCGCTAGCGGCCAAAAATGGGGCGATTTTCGCCGCTAGCGGGCAAAAATCGTGCAAATTTCGCCGCTAGCGTGCAAAAATCGTGCGAATTTCGCCGCTAGCGGGCAAAAACCATGCGATTTTCGCAGCTGGCGGGCAAAAATCGCGATTTTCGCCGCTACCGGCCAAAAATAGCGCAATTTTCGCCACTAGCGGCCAAAAACCGTGCGATTTTAGTCGCTAGAGGCCAAAAATCGGGCGATTTTTGCGGCTAACGGCCGAAAACCGCGCTATTTTCGACGCTAGCGGCCAGAAACCATGCGATTTTTGCAGCTGGCGGGCAAAACTCGCGCGAATTTCGCCGCTACCTGCCAAAAATCGACCGATTTTCGCCACTAGCGGCCAAGAAAGGGGCTATTTTCGCCGCTAGTGGCCAAAAATGGGGCGATTTTCGCCGCTAGCGGCCAAAAACCATGCAAATTTTGCCGCTAGCGGCCAAAAATCGTGCGAATTTCGCCGCTAGCGGCCAAAAATCGCGCGATTTTCGCCGCTAGCGGCCAGAAACTATGCGATTTTTGCAGCTGGCGGGCAAAAATAGCGCGATTTTCGCCGCTACCGGCCAAAAACCGCGCGATTTTCGCCGCTAGCGGCCAAAACCAATGCGATTTTCGCAGCTGGCGGGCAAAAATCGAGATTTTCGCCGCTACCGGCCAAAAATAGCGCGATTTTCGCCGCTAGCGGAAAGAAACTATGCGATTTTTGCAGCTGGCGGGCAAAAATTGCGCGATTTTCGCCGCTACCGGCCAAAAATCGCGCGATTTTCGCCGCTAGCGGCCAAAAACCATGCGATTTTTGCAGCTGGCGGGCAAAAATCGCTCGAATTTCACCGCTACCTGCCAAAAATCGATCGATTTTCGCCGCTAGCGGCCATAAAAGGGGCTATTTTCGCCGCTAGCGGCCAAAAATGGGGCGATTTTCGCCGCTACCGGCCAAAAACCGCGCGATTTTCACCGCTAGCGGCCAAAATCCATGCGATTTTCGCAGCCGGCGGGCAAAAATCGCGATTTTTTTTCCGCTACCGGACAAAAATCGCGCGATTTTCGCCGCTAGCGGCCAAAAACCGTGCGATTTTTGCTGCTAGCGGCCCAAAATCGGGCGATTTTTGCAGCTAATGGCCGAAAACCGCGCTATTTTCGACGCTAGCGGCCAGAAACCATGCAATTTTTGCAGCTGGCGGGCAAAAATCGCGCGAATTTCGCCGCTACATGCCAAAAAACGACCGATTTTCGCCACTAGCGGCCAAAAAAGGGGCTATTTTCGCCGCTAGCGGCCAAAAATGGGGCGATTTTCGCCGCTAGCGGCCAAAAATCGTGCAAATTTCACCGCAAGCGGCCAAAAATCGTGCGAATTTCGCCGCTAGCGGCCAAAAATCGCGCGATTTTCGCCGCTAGCGGCCAAAAACCGTGCGATTTTCGCGGCTAGCGGCCCAAAATCGGGCGATTTTTGCGGCTAACGGCCGAAAACCGCGCTATTTTCGACGCTAGCGGCCAGAAACCATGCAATTTTTGCAGCTGGCGGGCAAAAATCGCGCGAATTTCGCCGCTACATGCCAAAAAAACGACCGATTTTCGCCACTAGCGGCCAAAAAAGGGGCTATTTTCGCCGCTGGCGGCCAAAAATGGGGCGATTTTCGCCGCTAGCGGCCAAAAATCGTGCAAATTTCGCCGCAAGCGGCCAAAAATCGTGCGAATTTCGCCGCTAGCGGCCAAAAATCGCGCGATTTTCGCCGCTAGCGGCCAGAAACTATGCGATTTTTGCAGCTGGCGGGCAAAAATAGCGCGATTTTCGCCGCTACCGGCCAAAACCGCGCGATTTTCACCGCTAGCGGGCAAAATCCATGCGATTTTCGCAGCTGGCGGGCAAAAATCGCGATTTTCGCCGCTACCGGCCAAAAATCGCGCGATTTTCGCCGCTAGCGGCCAGAAACTATGCGATTTTTGCAGCTGGCGGGCAAAAATAGCGCGATTTTCGCCGCTACCGGCCAAAACCGCGCGATTTTCACCGCTAGCGGGCAAAATCCATGCGATTTTCGCAGCTGGCGGGCAAAAATCGCGATTTTCGCCGCTACCGGCCAAAAATCGCGCGATTTTCGCCGCTAGCGGCCAAAAACCGTGCGATTTTCGCGGCTAGCGGCCAAAAATCGGGCAATTTTTGCGGCTAACGGCCGAAAACCGCGCTATTTTCGACGCTAGCGGCCAGAAACCGTGCGATTTTTGCAGCTGGCGGGCAAAAATAGCGCGAATTTCGCCGCTACCTGCCAAAAATCGACCGATTTTCGCCGCTAGCGGCCAAAAATGGGGCGATTTTCGCCGCTAGCGGGCAAAAATCGTGCAAATTTCGCCGCTAGCGTGCAAAAATCGTGCGAATTTCGCCGCTAGCGGGCAAAAACCATGCGATTTTCGCAGCTGGCGGGCAAAAATCGCGATTTTCGCCGCTACCGGCCAAAAATAGCGCAATTTTCGCCACTAGCGGCCAAAAACCGTGCGATTTTAGTCGCTAGAGGCCAAAAATCGGGCGATTTTTGCGGCTAACGGCCGAAAACCGCGCTATTTTCGACGCTAGCGGCCAGAAACCATGCGATTTTTGCAGCTGGCGGGCAAAACTCGCGCGAATTTCGCCGCTACCTGCCAAAAATCGACCGATTTTCGCCACTAGCGGCCAAGAAAGGGGCTATTTTCGCCGCTAGTGGCCAAAAATGGGGCGATTTTCGCCGCTAGCGGCCAAAAACCGTGCAAATTTTGCCGCTAGCGGCCAAAAATCGTGCGAATTTCGCCGCTAGCGGCCAAAAATCGCGCGATTTTCGCCGCTAGCGGCCAGAAACTATGCGATTTTTGCAGCTGGCGGGCAAAAATAGCGCGATTTTCGCCGCTACCGGCCAAAAACCGCGCGATTTTCGCCGCTAGCGGCCAAAAACAATGCGATTTTCGCAGCTGGCGGGCAAAAATCGAGATTTTCGCCGCTACCGGCCAAAAATAGCGCGATTTTCGCCGCTAGCGGAAAGAAACTATGCGATTTTTGCAGCTGGCGGGCAAAAATCGCGCGAATTTCACCGCTACCTGCCAAAAATCGATCGATTTTCGCCGCTAGCGGCCATAAAAGGGGCTATTTTCGCCGCTAGCGGCCAAAAATGGGGCGATTTTCGCCGCTACCGGCCAAAAACCGCGCGATTTTCACCGCTAGCGGCCAAAATCCATGCGATTTTCGCAGCCGGCGGGCAAAAATCGCGATTTTTTTTTCCGCTACCGGACAAAAATCGCGCGATTTTCGCCGCTAGCGGCCAAAAACCGTGCGATTTTCGCGGCTAGCGGCCCAAAATCGGGCGATTTTTGCGGCTAACGGCCGAAAACCGCGCTATTTTCGACGCTAGCGGCCAGAAACCATGCAATTTTTGCAGCTGGCGGGCAAAAATCGCGCGAATTTCGCCGCTACATGCCAAAAAACGACCGATTTTCGCCACTAGCGGCCAAAAAAGGGGCTATTTTCGCCGCTAGCGGCCAAAAATGGGGCGATTTTCGCCGCTAGCGGCCAAAAATCGTGCAAATTTCGCCGCAAGCGGCCAAAAATCGTGCGAATTTCGCCGCTAGCGGCCAAAAATCGCGCGATTTTCGCCGCTAGCGGCCAGAAACTATGCGATTTTTGCAGCTGGCGGGCAAAAATAGCGCGATTTTCGCCGCTACCGGCCAAAACCGCGCGATTTTCACCGCTAGCGGGCAAAATCCATGCGATTTTCGCAGCTGGCGGGCAAAAATCGCGATTTTCGCCGCTACCGGCCAAAAATCGCGCGATTTTCGCCGCTAGCGGCCAGAAACTATGCGATTTTTGCAGCTGGCGGGCAAAAATAGCGCGATTTTCGCCGCTACCGGCCAAAACCGCGCGATTTTCACCGCTAGCGGGCAAAATCCATGCGATTTTCGCAGCTGGCGGGCAAAAATCGCGATTTTCGCCGCTACCGGCCAAAAATCGCGCGATTTTCGCCGCTAGCGGCCAAAAACCGTGCGATTTTCGCGGCTAGCGGCCAAAAATCGGGCAATTTTTGCGGCTAACGGCCGAAAACCGCGCTATTTTCGACGCTAGCGGCCAGAAACCGTGCGATTTTTGCAGCTGGCGGGCAAAAATAGCGCGAATTTCGCCGCTACCTGCCAAAAATCGACCGATTTTCGCCGCTAGCGGCCAAAAATGGGGCGATTTTCGCCGCTAGCGGGCAAAAATCGTGCAAATTTCGCCGCTAGCGTGCAAAAATCGTGCGAATTTCGCCGCTAGCGGGCAAAAACCATGCGATTTTCGCAGCTGGCGGGCAAAAATCGCGATTTTCGCCGCTACCGGCCAAAAATAGCGCAATTTTCGCCACTAGCGGCCAAAAACCGTGCGATTTTAGTCGCTAGAGGCCAAAAATCGGGCGATTTTTGCGGCTAACGGCCGAAAACCGCGCTATTTTCGACGCTAGCGGCCAGAAACCATGCGATTTTTGCAGCTGGCGGGCAAAACTCGCGCGAATTTCGCCGCTACCTGCCAAAAATCGACCGATTTTCGCCACTAGCGGCCAAGAAAGGGGCTATTTTCGCCGCTAGTGGCCAAAAATGGGGCGATTTTCGCCGCTAGCGGCCAAAAACCGTGCAAATTTTGCCGCTAGCGGCCAAAAATCGTGCGAATTTCGCCGCTAGCGGCCAAAAATCGCGCGATTTTCGCCGCTAGCGGCCAGAAACTATGCGATTTTTGCAGCTGGCGGGCAAAAATAGCGCGATTTTCGCCGCTACCGGCCAAAAACCGCGCGATTTTCGCCGCTAGCGGCCAAAAACAATGCGATTTTCGCAGCTGGCGGGCAAAAATCGAGATTTTCGCCGCTACCGGCCAAAAATAGCGCGATTTTCGCCGCTAGCGGAAAGAAACTATGCGATTTTTGCAGCTGGCGGGCAAAAATAGCGCGATTTTCGCCGCTACCGGCCAAAAATCGCGCGATTTTCGCCGCTAGCGGCCAAAAACCATGCGATTTTTGCAGCTGGCGGGCAAAAATCGCGCGAATTTCACCGCTACCTGCCAAAAATCGATCGATTTTCGCCGCTAGCGGCCATAAAAGGGGCTATTTTCGCCGCTAGCGGCCAAAAATGGGGCGATTTTCGCCGCTACCGGCCAAAAACCGCGCGATTTTCACCGCTAGCGGCCAAAATCCATGCGATTTTCGCAGCCGGCGGGCAAAAATCGCGATTTTTTTTCCGCTACCGGACAAAAATCGCGCGATTTTCGCCGCTAGCGGCCAAAAACCGTGCGATTTTCGCGGCTAGCGGCCCAAAATCGGGCGATTTTTGCGGCTAACGGCCGAAAACCGCGCTATTTTCGACGCTAGCGGCCAGAAACCATGCAATTTTTGCAGCTGGCGGGCAAAAATCGCGCGAATTTCGCCGCTACATGCCAAAAAACGACCGATTTTCGCCACTAGCGGCCAAAAAAGGGGCTATTTTCGCCGCTAGCGGCCAAAAATGGGGCGATTTTCGCCGCTAGCGGCCAAAAATCGTGCAAATTTCGCCGCAAGCGGCCAAAAATCGTGCGAATTTCGCCGCTAGCGGCCAAAAATCGCGCGATTTTCGCCGCTAGCGGCCAAAAACCGTGCGATTTTCGCGGCTAGCGGCCCAAAATCGGGCGATTTTTGCGGCTAACGGCCGAAAACCGCGCTATTTTCGACGCTAGCGGCCAGAAACCATGCAATTTTTGCAGCTGGCGGGCAAAAATCGCGCGAATTTCGCCGCTACATGCCAAAAAACGACCGATTTTCGCCACTAGCGGCCAAAAAAGGGGCTATTTTCGCCGCTAGCGGCCAAAAATGGGGCGATTTTCGCCGCTAGCGGCCAAAAATCGTGCAAATTTCGCCGCAAGCGGCCAAAAATCGTGCGAATTTCGCCGCTAGCGGCCAAAAATCGCGCGATTTTCGCCGCTAGCGGCCAGAAACTATGCGATTTTTGCAGCTGGCGGGCAAAAATAGCGCGATTTTCGCCGCTACCGGCCAAAACCGCGCGATTTTCACCGCTAGCGGGCAAAATCCATGCGATTTTCGCAGCTGGCGGGCAAAAATCGCGATTTTCGCCGCTACCGGCCAAAAATCGCGCGATTTTCGCCGCTAGCGGCCAAAAACCGTGCGATTTTCGCGGCTAGCGGCCAAAAATCGGGCAATTTTTGCGGCTAACGGCCGAAAACCGCGCTATTTTCGACGCTAGCGGCCAGAAACCGTGCGATTTTTGCAGCTGGCGGGCAAAAATAGCGCGAATTTCGCCGCTACCTGCCAAAAATCGACCGATTTTCGCCGCTAGCGGCCAAAAATGGGGCGATTTTCGCCGCTAGCGGGCAAAAATCGTGCAAATTTCGCCGCTAGCGTGCAAAAATCGTGCGAATTTCGCTGCTAGCGGGCAAAAACCATGCGATTTTCGCAGCTGGCGGGCAAAAATCGCGATTTTCGCCGCTACCGGCCAAAAATAGCGCAATTTTCGCCACTAGCGGCCAAAAACCGTGCGATTTTAGTCGCTAGAGGCCAAAAATCGGGCGATTTTTGCAGCTAACGGCCGAAAACCGCGCTATTTTCGACGCTAGCGGCCAGAAACCATGCGATTTTTGCAGCTGGCGGGCAAAACTCGCGCGAATTTCGCCGCTACCTGCCAAAAATCGACCGATTTTCGCCACTAGCGGCCAAGAAAGGGGCTATTTTCGCCGCTAGTGGCCAAAAATGGGGCGATTTTCGCCGCTAGCGGCCAAAAACCGTGCAAATTTTGCCGCTAGCGGCCAAAAATCGTGCGAATTTCGCCGCTAGCGGCCAAAAATCGCGCGATTTTCGCCGCTAGCGGCCAGAAACTATGCGATTTTTGCAGCTGGCGGGCAAAAATAGCGCGATTTTCGCCGCTACCGGCCAAAACCGCGCGATTTTCACCGCTAGCGGGCAAAATCCATGCGATTTTCGCAGCTGGCGGGGAAAAATCGCGATTTTCGCCGCTACCGGCCAAAAATCGCGCGATTTTCGCCGCTAGCGGCCAGAAACTATGCGATTTTTGCAGCTGGCGGGCAAAAATAGCGCGATTTTCGCCGCTACCGGCCAAAACCGCGCGATTTTCACCGCTAGCGGGCAAAATCCATGCGATTTTCGCAGCTGGCGGGCAAAAATCGCGATTTTCGCTGCTACCGGCCAAAAATCGCGCGATTTTCGCCGCTAGCGGCCAAAAACCGTGCGATTTTCGCGGCTAGCGGCCAAAAATCGGGCAATTTTTGCGGCTAACGGCCGAAAACCGCGCTATTTTCGACGCTAGCTGCCAGAAACCGTGCGATTTTTGCAGCTGGCGGGCAAAAATAGCGCGAATTTCGCCGCTACCTGCCAAAAATCGACCGATTTTCGCCGCTAGCGGCCAAAAATGGGGCGATTTTCGCCGCTAGCGGGCAAAAATCGTGCAAATTTCGCCGCTAGCGTGCAAAAATCGTGCGAATTTCGCCGCTAGCGGGCAAAAACCATGCGATTTTCGCAGCTGGCGGGCAAAAATCGCGATTTTCGCCGCTACCGGCCAAAAATAGCGCAATTTTCGCCACTAGCGGCCAAAAACCGTGCGATTTTAGTCGCTAGCGGCCAAAAATCGTGCGAATTTCGCCGCTAGCTGCCAAAAATCGCGCGAATTTCGCCGCTAGCGGCCAAAAATCGCGCGATTTTCGCCGCTAGCGGCCAGAAACTATGCGATTTTTGCAGCTGGCGGGCTAAAATAGCGCGATTTTCGCCGCTACCGGCCAAAAACCGCGCGATTTTCGCCGCTAGCAGCCAAAAACCATGCGATTTTCGCAGCTGGCGGGCAAAAATCGCGATTTTCGCCGCTACCGGCCAAAAATAGCACGATTTTCGCCACTAGCGGCCAAAAACCGGGCGATTTTTGCGGCTAACGGCCGAAAACCGCGCTATTTTCGACGCTAGCGGCGAGAAACCGTGCGATTTTTGAAGCTGGCGGGCAAAACTCGCGCGAATTTCGCCGCTATCTGCCAAAAATCGACCGATTTTCGCCACTAGCGGCCAAGAAAGGGGCTATTTTCGCCGCTAGTGGCCAAAAATGGGGCGATTTTCGCCGCTAGCGGCCAAAAACCGTGCGATTTTAGTCGCTAGAGGCCAAAAATCGGGCGATTTTTGCGGCTAACGGCCGAAAACCGCGCTATTTTCGACGCTAGCGGCCAGAAACCATGCGATTTTTGCAGCTGGCGGGCAAAACTCGCGCGAATTTCGCCGCTACCTGCCAAAAATCGACCGATTTTCGCCACTAGCGGCCAAGAAAGGGGCTATTTTCGCCGCTAGTGGCCAAAAATGGGGCGATTTTCGCCGCTAGCGGCCAAAAACCGTGCAAATTTTGCCGCTAGCGGCCAAAAATCGTGCGAATTTCGCCGCTAGCGGCCAAAAATCGCGCGATTTTCGCCGCTAGCGGCCAGAAACTATGCGATTTTTGCAGCTGGCGGGCAAAAATAGCGCGATTTTCGCCGCTACCGGCCAAAAACCGCGCGATTTTCGCCGCTAGCGGCCAAAAACAATGCGATTTTCGCAGCTGGCGGGCAAAAATCGAGATTTTCGCCGCTACCGGCCAAAAATAGCGCGATTTTCGCCGCTAGCGGAAAGAAACTATGCGATTTTTGCAGCTGGCGGGCAAAAATAGCGCGATTTTCGCCGCTACCGGCCAAAAATCGCGCGATTTTCGCCGCTAGCGGCCAAAAACCATGCGATTTTTGCAGCTGGCGGGCAAAAATCGCGCGAATTTCACCGCTACCTGCCAAAAATCGATCGATTTTCGCCGCTAGCGGCCATAAAAGGGGCTATTTTCGCCGCTAGCGGCCAAAAATGGGGCGATTTTCGCCGCTACCGGCCAAAAACCGCGCGATTTTCACCGCTAGCGGCCAAAATCCATGCGATTTTCGCAGCCGGCGGGCAAAAATCGCGATTTTTTTTCCGCTACCGGACAAAAATCGCGCGATTTTCGCCGCTAGCGGCCAAAAACCGTGCGATTTTCGCGGCTAGCGGCCCAAAATCGGGCGATTTTTGCGGCTAACGGCCGAAAACCGCGCTATTTTCGACGCTAGCGGCCAGAAACCATGCAATTTTTGCAGCTGGCGGGCAAAAATCGCGCGAATTTCGCCGCTACATGCCAAAAAACGACCGATTTTCGCCGCTAGCGGCCAAAAAAGGGGCTATTTTCGCCGCTAGCGGCCAAAAATGGAGCGATTTTCGCCGCTAGCGGCCAAAAACCGTGCAAATTTCGCCGCTAGCTGCCAAAAATCGCGCGAATTTCGCCGCTAGCGGCCAAAAATCGCGCGATTTTCGCCGCTAGCGGCCAGAAACTATGCGATTTTTGCAGCTGGCGGGCTAAAATAGCGCGATTTTCGCCGCTACCGGCCAAAAACCGCGCGATTTTCGCCGCTAGCAGCCAAAAACCATGCGATTTTCGCAGCTGGCGGGCAAAAATCGCGATTTTCGCCGCTACCGGCCAAAAATAGCACGATTTTCGCCACTAGCGGCCAAAAACCGGGCGATTTTTGCGGCTAACGGCCGAAAATCGCGCGATTTTTGGCCGCTAGCGGTGAAATTCGCACGATTTTTGGCCGCTAGCGTGGAAATTTGCACGATTTTTGGCCGCTAGCCGCGAAAATCGCCCTATTTTTGGCCGCTAGCGGCGAAAATAGCCCCTTTTGTGGCCGCTAGCGGCTAAAATCGGTCGATTTTTGGCAGGTAGCGGCGAAATTCGCGCTATTTGAAACTATTTGAAACTATGCGATTTTTGCAGCTGGCGGGCTAAAATAGCGCAATTTCGACGCCGGTAGCGTCGAAATTTGCACGATTTTTGGCCGCTAGCGGCGAAAATCGACCCATTTTTGGCCGCTAGCGGCGAAAATAGCCCCTTTTTTGGCCGCTAGCGGCTAAAATCGGTATATTTTTGGCAGGTAGCGGCGAAATTCGCGCTATTTTTGGCCGGTAGCGGCGAAAATCGCGATTTTTGCCCGTCTGCTGCGAAAATCGCATGTTTTTGGCTGCTAGCGGCGAAAATGGTGCTGTTTTTGGCCGGTAGCGGCGAAAATCGCGCTAATTTTGCCCGCCAGCTGCAAAAATCGCAAAGTTTCTGGCCGCAAGCGGCAAAAATCGCACGATTTTTGGCCGCTAGCGGCGAAAATCGCCCCATTTTTGGCCGCTAACGGCGAAAATAGCCCCTTTTTTGGCCGCTAGCGGCAAAAATAGCCCATTTTTTGGCCGCTAGCGGCGAAAATCGGTCGATTTCTGGCAGGTAGCGGCGAAATTCGCGCGATTTTTGCCCGCCAGATGCAAAAATTGCATGGTTTCTGGCCGCTAGCGTCGAAAATAGCGCGGTTTTCGGCCGTTAGCAGCAAAAATCGCCCGATTTTTGGCCGCTAGCGGCGATAACCGCACGGTTTTAGGCCGCAAGCGGCGAAAATCGCGCTATTTTTGGCCGGAAGCGGCGAAAATCGCGATTTTTGCACGCCAGCTGCGAAAATCGCATGGTTTTTGGCCGCTAGAGGCGAAAATCGCGCTATTTTTGACCGGTAGCGGCGAAAATCGCGATTTTTGCCCGCCACCTGCGAAAATCGCATGTTTTTGGCCGCTAGCGGCGAAAATCGCGCGGTTTTTGGCCGGTAGCGGCGAAAATCGCGCTATTTTTGTCCGCCAGCTGCAAAAATCGCATAGTTTCTGGCCACTAGCAGCGAAAATCGCGCGATTTTTGGCCGCTAGCGGTGAAATTCGCACGATTTTTGGCCGCTAGCGTGGAAATTTGCACGATTTTTGGCCGCTAGCCGCGAAAATCGCCCTATTTTTGGCCGCTAGCCGCGAAAATCGCCCTATTTTTGGCCGCTAGCGGCGAAAATAGCCCCTTTTGTGGCCGCTAGCGGCTAAAATCGGTCGATTTTTGGCAGGTAGCGGCGAAATTCGCGCTATTTTTGCCCGCCAGCTGCGAAAATCGCATGTTTTTGGCCGTTAGCGGCGAAAATGGTGCGGTTTTTGGCCGGCAGCGGCGAAAATCGCGCTATTTGAAACTATTTGAAACTATGCGATTTTTGCAGCTGGCTGGCTAAAATAGCGCGATTTTCGCCGCTACCGGCCAAAAACCGCGCGATTTTCGCCGCTAGCAGCCAAAAACCATGCGATTTTCGCAGCTGGCGGGCAAAAATCGCGATTTTCGCCGCTACCGGCCCAAAATAGCACGATTTTCGCCACTAGCGGCCAAAAACCGGGCGATTTTTGCGGCTAACGGCCGCAAAATCGCGCGATTTTTGGCCGCTAGCGGTGAAATTCGCACGATTTTTGGCCGCTAGCGTGGAAATTTGCACGATTTTTGGCCGCTAGCCGCGAAAATCGCCCTATTTTTGGCCGCTAGCGGCGAAAATAGCCCCTTTTGTGGCCGCTAGCGGCTAAAATCGGTCGATTTTTGGCAGGTAGCGGCGAAATTCGCGCTATTTTTGCCCGCCAGCTGCGAAAATCGCATGTTTTTGGCCGTTAGCGGCGAAAATGGTGCGGTTTTTGGCCGGCAGCGGCGAAAATCGCGCTATTTGAAACTATTTGAAACTATGCGATTTTTGCAGCTGGCGGGCTAAAATAGCGCGATTTTCGCCGCTACCGGCCAAAAACCGAGCGATTTTCGCCGCTAGCAGCCAAAAACCATGCGATTTTCGCAGCTGGCGGGCAAAAATCGCGATTTTCGCCGCTACCGGCCAAAAATAGCACGATTTTCGCCACTAGCGGCCAAAAACCGCGCGATTTTCGCCGCTAGCGGCCAAAAACCATGCGATTTTCGCAGCTGGCGGGCAAAAATCGCGATTTTCGCCGCTACCGGCCAAAAATAGCGCGATTTTCGCCGCTAGCGGCCAAAAACCGTGCGATTTTAGTCGCTAGCGTCCAAAAATCGGGCGATTTTTGCGGCTAACGGCCGAAAACCGCGCTATTTTCGACGCTAGCGGCCAGAAACCATGCGATTTTTGCAGCTGGCGGGCAAAACTCGCGCGAATTTCGCCGCTACCTGCCAAAAATCGACCGATTTTCGCCACTAGCGGCCAAAAAAGGGGCTATTTTCGCCGCTAGCGGCCAAAAATGGGGCGATTTTCGCCGCTAGCGGCCAAAAATCGTGCAAATTTCGCCGCTAGCGGCCAAAAATCGTGCGAATTTCGCCGCTAGCGGCCAAAAATCGCGCGATTTTCGCCGCTAGCGGCCAGAAACTATGCGATTTTTGCAGCTGGCGGGCAAAAATCGCATGGTTTCTGGCCGCTAGCGTCGAAAATAGCGCGGTTTTCGGCCGTTAGCCGCAAAAATCGCCCGATTTTTGGCCGCTAGCGGCTAAAATCGAGCTATTTTTGGCCGGTAGCGGCGAAAATCGCGATTTTTGCCCGCCAGCTGCGAAAATCGCATGGTTTTTGGATGCAAGCGGCGAAAATCGCACGGTTTTTGGCCGCTAGCGGCGAAAATCGCGCTATTTTTGGCCGGTAGCGGCGAAAATCGCGATTTTTGCTCGCCAGCTGCGAAAATCGCATGGTTTTTGGCGGCTAGCGGCGAAAATCGCGCGGTTTTTGGCCGGTAACGGCGAAAATCGCGCTATTTTTGCCCGCCAGCTGCAAAAATCGCATAGTTTCTGGCCGCTAGTGGCGAAAATCGCGCGATTTTTGGCCGCTAGCGGCGAAATTCGCACGATTTTTGGCCGCTAGCGGCGAAATTTGCACGGTTTTTGGCCGCTAGCGGCGAAAATCGCCCCATTTTTGGCCGCTAGCGGTAAAAATAGCCCCTTTTTTGGCCGCTAGCGGCGAAATTCGCGCGATTTTTGCCCTCCAGCTGCAAAAATCGCATGGTTTCTGGCCGCTAGCATCAAAAATAGCGCGGTTTTCGGCCGTTAGCCGCAAAAATCGCCCGATTTTTCTCCGCAAGCGGCGAAAATCGCACGGTTTTTGGCCGCTAGCGGCGAAAATCGCGCTATTTTTGGCCGGTAGCGGCGAAAATCGCGATTTTTGCCCGCCAGCTGCGAAAATCGCATGTTTTTGCCCGCTAGCGGCGAAAATCGCGCGGTTTTTTGCCGGTAGCGGCGAAAATCGCGGTGTTTTTGCCCGCCAGCTGCAAAAATCGCATAATTTCTGGCCGCTAGCGGCGAAAATAGCGCGATTTTTGGCCGCTAGCGGCGAAATTCGCACGATTTTTGGCCGCTAGCGGCGAAATTTGCACGATTTTTGGCCGCTAGCGGCGAAAATCGCCCCATTTTTGGCCGCTAGCGGCGAAAATAGCCCCTTTATTGGCCGCTAGTGGCGAAAATCGGTCGATTTTTGGCAGGTAGCGGCAAAAATCGCGCGATTTTTGCCCGCCAGCTGCAAAAATCGCATGGTTTCTGGCCGCTAGCGGCGAAAATCGCACGGTTTTTGGCCGCAAGCGGCGAAAATCGCGCTATTTTTGGCCGGTAGCGGCGAAAATCGCGATTTTTGCACGCCAGCTGCGAAAATCGCATGGTTTTTGGCCGCTAGAGGCGAAAATCGCGCTATTTTTGGCCGGTAGCGGCGAAAATCGCATGTTTTTGGCCGCTAGTGGCGAGAATCGCGCGGTTTTTTGCCGGTAGCGGGGAAAATCGCGCTATTTTTGCCCGCCAGCTGCAAAAATCGCATAGTTTCTGGCCGCTAGCAGCGAAAATCGCGCGATTTTTAGCCGCTAGCGGGGAAATTCGCACGATTTTTGGCCGGTAGCGTCGAAATTTGCACGATTTTTGGCCGCTAGCGGCGAAAATCGCCCCATTTTTGGCCGCTAGCGGCGAAAATAGCCCCTTTTTTGGCCGCTAGCGGCTAAAATCGGTATATTTTTGGCAGGTAGCGGCGAAATTCGCGCTACTTTTGGCCGGTAGCGGCGAAAATCGCGATTTTTGCCCGTCTGCTGCGAAAATCGCATGTTTTTGGCTGCTAGCGGCGAAAATGGTGCTGTTTTTGGCCGGTAGCGGCGAAAATCGCGCTATTTTTGCCCGCCAGCTGCAAAAATCGCAAAGTTTCTGGCCGCAAGCGGCAAAAATCGCACGATTTTTGGCCGCTAGCGGCGAAAATCGCCCCATTTTTGGCCGCTAACGGCGAAAATAGCCCCTTTTTTGGCCGCTAGCGGCAAAAATAGCCCATTTTTTGGCCGCTAGCGGCGAAAATCGGTCGATTTCTGGCAGGTAGCGGCGAAATTCGCGCGATTTTTGCCCGCCAGATGCAAAAATTGCATGGTTTCTGGCCGCTAGCGTCGAAAATAGCGCGGTTTTCGGCCGTTAGCAGCAAAAATCGCCCGATTTTTGGCCGCTAGCGGCGATAACCGCACGGTTTTAGGCCGCAAGCGGCGAAAATCGCGCTATTTTTGGCCGGAAGCGGCGAAAATCGCGATTTTTGCACGCCAGCTGCGAAAATCGCATGGTTTTTGGCCGCTAGAGGCGAAAATCGCGCTATTTTTGACCGGTAGCGGCGAAAATCGCGATTTTTGCCCGCCACCTGCGAAAATCGCATGTTTTTGGCCGCTAGCGGCGAAAATCGCGCGGTTTTTGGCCGGTAGCGGCGAAAATCGCGCTATTTTTGTCCGCCAGCTGCAAAAATCGCATAGTTTCTGGCCACTAGCAGCGAAAATCGCGCGATTTTTGGCCGCTAGCGGTGAAATTCGCACGATTTTTGGCCGCTAGCGTGGAAATTTGCACGATTTTTGGCCGCTAGCCGCGAAAATCGCCCTATTTTTGGCCGCTAGCGGCGAAAATAGCCCCTTTTGTGGCCGCTAGCGGCTAAAATCGGTCGATTTTTGGCAGGTAGCGGCGAAATTCGCGCTATTTTTGCCCGCCAGCTGCGAAAATCGCATGTTTTTGGCCGTTAGCGGCGAAAATGGTGCGGTTTTTGGCCGGCAGCGGCGAAAATCGCGCTATTTTTGCCCGCCAGCTGCAAAAATCGCATGTTTTTGGCCGCTAGCGTCGAAAATAGCGCGGTTTTTGGCCGGTAGCGGCGAAAATCGCACGGTTTTTGAACGCTAGCGGCGAAAATCGCGCTATTTTTGGCCAGTAGCGGCGAAAATCGCGATTTTTGCCCGCCAGCTGTGAAAATCGCATGTTTTTGGCCGCTAGCGGCGAAAATCGCGCGGTTTTTGGCCGGTAGCGGCGAAAATCGCGCTATTTTTGCCCGCCAGCTGCAAAAATCGCAAAGTTTCTGGCCGCAAGCGGCAAAAATCGCACGATTTTTGGCCGCTAGCGGCGAAAATCGCCCCATTTTTGGCCGCTAACGGCGAAAATAGCCCCTTTTTTGGCCGCTAGCGGCAAAAATAGCCCATTTTTTGGCCGCTAGCGGCGAAAATCGGTCGATTTCTGGCAGGTAGCGGCGAAATTCGCGCGATTTTTGCCCGCCAGATGCAAAAATTGCATGGTTTCTGGCCGCTAGCGTCGAAAATAGCGCGGTTTTCGGCCGTTAGCAGCAAAAATCGCCCGATTTTTGGCCGCTAGCGGCGATAACCGCACGGTTTTAGGCCGCAAGCGGCGAAAATCGCGCTATTTTTGGCCGGAAGCGGCGAAAATCGCGATTTTTGCACGCCAGCTGCGAAAATCGCATGGTTTTTGGCCGCTAGAGGCGAAAATCACGCTATTTTTGGCCGGTAGCGGCGAAAATCGCGATTTTTGCCCGCCACCTGCGAAAATCGCATGTTTTTGGCCGCTAGCGGCGAAAATCGCGCGGTTTTTGGCCGGTAGCGGCGAAAATCGCACTATTTTTGTCCGCCAGCTGCAAAAATCGCATAGTTTCTGGACACTAGCAGCGAAAATCGCGCGATTTTTGGCCGCTAGCGGTGAAATTCGCACGATTTTTGGCCGCTAGCGTGGAAATTTGCACGATTTTTGGCCGCTAGCCGCGAAAATCGCCCTATTTTTGGCCGCTAGCGGCGAAAATAGCCCCTTTTGTGGCCGCTAGCGGCTAAAATCGGTCGATTTTTGGCAGGTAGCGGCGAAATTCGCGCTATTTTTGCCCGCCAGCTGCGAAAATCGCATGTTTTTGGCCGTTAGCGGCGAAAATGGTGCGGTTTTTGGCCGGCAGCGGCGAAAATCGCGCTATTTTTGCCCGCCAGCTGCAAAAATCGCATATTTTTGGCCGCTAGCGTCGAAAATAGCGCGGTTTTTGGCCGGTAGCGGCGAAAATCGCACGGTTTTTGGCCGCTAGCGGCGAAAATCGCGCTATTTTTGGCCAGTAGCGGCGAAAATCGCGATTTTTGCCCGCCAGCTGTGAAAATCGCATGTTTTTGGCCGCTAGCGGCGAAAATCGCGCGGTTTTAGGCCGGTAGCGGCGAAAATCGCGCTATTTTTGCCCGCCACCTACAAAAATCGCATAGTTTTGGCGATTTTCGCATAGTTTTGGCGAAAGTAGCCCAATCGCAAATTGGGCTACTTTCGCTACTTTTTAGCCCTAAATTTCGCTACTTTCGCTACTTTTTAGGCCAAAAATTCGCTACTTTTGCTACTTTTTAGCCCAAAATTTCGCTACTTTCATTAGTTTTTAGCCCAAAATTTCGCTACTTTTGCTACTTTTTAGCCCAAAATTGGGCTACTTTCGCTACTTTGTAGCCCAAAATTTCGCTACTTTCGCTACTTTGTAGCTCAAAATTTCGCTACTTTCGCTACTTTGTAGCCCAAAATTGGGCTACTTTCGCTACTTTTTAGCTCAAAATTTCGCTACTTTTTAGCATAAAATTTCGCTACTGTCGCTACTTTTTATCCCAAAATTTCGCTACTTTTTAACCCAAAATTTCGCTACTTTCGCTAGTTTTTAGCCCAAAATTTTGCTACTTTTGCTACTGCCCAAAATTGGGCTACTTTCGCTACTTTGTAGCCGAAAATTGGGCTACTTTCGCTACTTTGTAGCCGAAAATTTCGCTACTTTCGCTACTTTTTAGCCCAAAATTTTGCTACTTTCGCTACTTTTTAGCCAAAAATTTCGCTACTTTTGCTACTTTTTAGCCCAAAATTTCGCTACTTTCGCTACTTTTTAGCCCAAAATTTCGCTACTTTCGCTACTTTTTAGCCCAAAATTGGGCTATATTTGCTACTTTGTAGCCCAAAATTTCGCTACTTTCGCTACTTTGTAGGCCAAAATTTCGCTACTTTTGCTACTTTTTAGCCCAAAATTGGGCTACTTTCGCTACTTTGTAGGCCAAAATTTCGCTACTTTCGCTACTTTGTAGCCAAAAATTGGGCTACTTTCGCTACTTTGTAGCCCTAAATTGGGCTACTTTCGCTACTTTGTAGCCCAAAATTGGGCTACTTTCGCTACTTTGTAGCCTAAAATTTCGCTACTTTGTAGCCCAAAATTTCGCTACTTTCGGTACTTTGTAGCCCAAAATTGGGCTACTTTCGCTACTTTGTAGCCCAAAATTGGGCTACTTTCTCTACTTTGTAGCCCAAAATTTCGCTACTTTCGCTACTTTTTAGCCCAAAATTTCGGTACTTTCGCTACTTTTTAGCCCAAAATTGGGCTACTTTCACTACTTTTTAGCCCAAAATTTCGCTAGTTTCGCTACTTTGTAGCCCAAAATTTTGCTACTTTTGCTACTTTTTAGCCCAAAATTGGGCTACTTTTGCTACTTTTTAGCCCAAAATTGGGCTACTTTTGCTACTTTTTAGCCCAAAATTGGGCTACTTTCGCTACTTTTATCCAAAAATTTCGCCACTTTTTAGCCCAAAATTTAGCTACTTTCGCTACTTTTAGCCCAAATTTTGCTACTTTCGCTACTTTTTAGCCCAAAATTGGGCAACTTTCGCTACTTTGTAGCCCAAAATTGGGTTACTTTCGCTACTTTTTTGCCCAAAATTTCGCTACTTTGTAGCCCAAAATTGGGCTACTGTCGCTACTTTGTATCCCAAAATTGGGCTACTTTCGCTACTTCGTAGCCCAAAATTGGGCTACTTTCGCTACTTTGTAGCCCAAAATTGGGCTACTTTCGCTACTTTGTAGCCCAAAATTGGGCTACTTTCGCTACTTTGTAGCCCAAAAACGGCTACTTTCGCTACTTTGTAGCCCAAAATTAGGCTACTTTCGCTACTCTGTAGCCTAAAATGTCGCTACTTTCGCTACTTTGTAGCCCAAAATTTCGCTCCTTTTGCTACTTTGTAGCCTAAAATTGGGCTACTTTCACTAGTTTGTAGCCCAAAATTGGGCTACTTTCCCTACTTTGTAGCCCAAAATTTCGCTACTTTCACTACTTTTTAGCCCAAAAATTGGGCTACTTTTGCTACTTTTTAGCCCAAAATTGGGCTATTTTTGCTACTTTTTAGTCCAAAATTGGGCTACTTTCGCTACTTTAGCCCAAAATTTCGCCACTTTTTAGCCCAAAATTTGGCTACTTTCGCTACTTTTTACACCAAAATTGGGCTCCTTTCACTACTTTTTAGCCCAAAATTTAGCTACTTTCGCTACTTTTAGCCCAAATTTCGCTACTTTCGCTACTTTTTAGCCCAAAATTGGGCTACTTTCGCTACTTTTTAGCCCAAAATTGGGTTACTTTCGCTACTTTTTAGCCCAAAATTTCGCAACTTTGTTGCCCAAAATTGGGCTACTGTCGCTACTTTGTAGCCCAAAATTGGGCTACTTTCGCTACTTTGTAGCCCAAAATTGGGCTACTTTCACTTCTTTGTAGCCCAAAATTGGGCTACTTTCGCTACTTTGTAGCCCAAAATTGGGCTACTTTCGCTACTTTGTAGCCCAAAATTTCGCTACTTTCGCTATTTTGTAGCCCAAAATTTCGCTACTTTTTAGCCCAAAGTTTCGCTACTTTTTGCCCAAATTTTCGGTACTTTCGCTACTTTATTAGCCCAAAATTTGGCTACTTTCGCTACTTTTTAGCCCAAAATTGGGCTACTTTCGCTACTTTTTAGCCCAAGATTTCGCTACTTTCGCTACTTTTTAGCCCAAAATTGGGCAACTTTTGCTACTTTGTAGCCAAAAATTGGGCTACTTTCCCTACTTTGTAGCCCAAAATTTCGCTACTTTCGCTACTTTTTAGCCCAAAATTTCGGTACTTTCGCTACTTTTTAGCCCAAAATTGGGCTACTTTCGCTACTTTTTAGCCCAAAATTTTGCTAGTTTCGCTACTTTGTAGCCTAAAATTTCGCTACTTTCGCTACTTTTTAGCCCAAAAATTGGGCTACTTTCGCTACTTTTTAGCCCAAAATTGGGCTAATTTTGCTACTTTTTAGCCCAAAATTTGGCTACTTTCGCTACTTTTTACCCCAAAATTGGGCTACTTTCATTACTTTTTAGCCCAAAATTTAGCTACTATCGCTACTTTTAGCCCAAATTTCGCTACTTTCGCTACTTTTTAGCCCAAAATTGGGCAACTTTTGCTACTATGTATCCCAAAATTGGGTTACTTTTGCTACTTTGTAGCCCTAAATTGGGCTACTTTCGCTACTTTGTAGCCCAAAATTGGGCTACTTTCGCTACTTTGTAGCCCAAAATTTCGCTACTTTCGCTATTTTGTAGCCCAAAATTTCGCTACTTTTTAGCCCAAAGTTTCGCTACTTTTTAGCCCAAATTTTCGGTACTTTCGCTACTTTTTAGCCCCAAATTTGGCTACTTTCGCTACTTTTTAGCCCAAAATTGGGCTACTTTCGCTACTTTTTAGCCCAAGATTTCGCTACTTTTTAGCCCAAAATTGGGCAACTTTTGCTACTTTGTAGCCAAAAATTGGGCTACTTTCCCTACTTTGTAGCCCAAAATTTCGCTACTTTCGCTACTTTTTAGCCCAAAATTTCGGTACTTTCGCTACTTTTTAGCTCAAAATTGGGCTACTTTCGCTACTTTTTAGCCCAAAATTTTGCTAGTTTCGCTACTTTGTAGCCTAAAATTTCGCTACTTTCGCTACTTTTTAGCCGAAAAATTGGGCTACTTTCGCTACTTTTTAGCCCAAAATTGGGCTAATTTTGCTACTTTTTAGCCCAAAATTTGGCTACTTTTGCAACTTTTTAGCCCAAAATTGGGCTACTTTCATTACTTTTTACCCAAAATTTAGCTACTATCGCTACTTTTAGCCCAAATTTCGCTACTTTCGTTACTTTTTAGCCCAAAATTGGGCAACTTTCGCTACTTTGTATCCCAAAATTGGGTTACTTTTGCTACTTTGTAGCCCTAAATTGGGCTACTTTCGCTACTTTGTAGCCCAAAATTGGGCTACTTTCGCTACTTTGTAGCCCAAAATTTCGCTACTTTCGCTATTTTGTAGTCCAAAATTTCGCTACTTTTTAGCCCAAAGTTTCGCTACTTTTTAGCCCAAATTTTCGGTACTTTCGCTACTTTTTAGCCCAAAATTTGGCTACTTTCGCTACTTTTTAGCCCAAAATTGGGCTACTTTCGCTACTTTTTAGCCCAAGATTTCGCTACTTTCGCTACTTTTTAGCCTAAAATTGGGCAACTTTTGCTACTTTGTAGTCAAAAATTGGGCTACTTTCCCTACTTTGTAGCCCAAAATTTCGCTACTTTCGCTACTTTTTAGCCCAAAATTTCGGTACTTTCGCTACTTTTTAGCCCAAAATTGGGCTACTTTCGCTACTTTTTAGCCCAAAATTTTGCTAGTTTTACTACTTTGTAGCCTAAAATTTCGCTACTTTCGCTACTTTTTAGCCCAAAAAATTGGGCTACTTTCGCTACTTTTTAGCCCAAAATTGGGCTAATTTTGCTACTTTTTAGCCCAAAATTTGGCTACTTTTGCTACTTTTCACCCCAAAATTGGGCTACTTTCACTACTTTTTAGCCCAAAATTTAGCTACTATCGCTACTTTTAGCCCAAATTTCGCTCCTTTCGCTACTTTTTAGCCCAAAATTGGGCAACTTTCGCTACTTTGTATCCCAAAATTGGGTTACTTTTGCTACTTTGTAGCCCTAAATTGGGCTACTTTCGCTACTTTTTAGCCCAAAATTGGGCAACTTTCGCTACTTTGTATCCCAAAATTGGGTTACTTTTGCTACTTTGTAGCCCTAAATTGGGCTACTTTCGCTACTTTGTAGCCCAAAATTGGGCTACTTTCGCTACTTTGTAGCCCAAAATTGGGCTACTTTCGCTACTTTGTAGCCCAAATTTCGCTACTTTCGCTACTTTTTAGCCCAAAATTGGGCTACTTTTGCTGCTTTTTAGCCCAAAAATTCGCTACTTTGTTGCCCAAAATTGGGCTACTGTCGCTACTTTGTAGCCCAAATTTGGGCTACTTTTGCTGCTTTTTAGCCCAAAAATTCGCTACTTTTTAGCCCAAAATTGGATAACTTTCGCTACTTTGTATCCCAAAATTGGGTTACTTTTGCTACTTTGTAGCCCTAAATTGGGCTACTTTCGCTACTTTGTAGCCCAAAATTGGGCTACTTTCGCTACTTTGTAGCCTAAAATTTCGCTACTTTCGCTACTTTGTAGCCCAAAATTTCGCTCCTTTCGCTACTTTGTAGCCTAAAATTGGGCTACTTTCACTAGTTTGTAGCCCAAAATTGGGCTACTTTCCCTACTTTGTAGCCCAAAATTTCGCTACTTTCGCTACTTTTTAGCCCAAAAATTGGGCTACTTTTGCTACTTTTTAGCCCAAAATTGGGCTATTTTTGCTACTTTTTAGCCCAAAATTGGGCTACTTTCGCTACTTTTAGCCCAAAATTTCGCCACTTTTTAGTCCAAAATTTGGCTACTTTCGCTACTTTTTACACCAAAATTGGGCTACTTTCACTACTTTTTAGCCCAAAATTTAGCTACTTTCGCTACTTTTAGCCCAAATTTCGCTACTTTCGCTACTTTTTAGCCCAAAATTGGGCTACTTTCGCTTTGTAGCCCAAAATTGGGTTACTTTCGCTACTTTTTAGCCCAAAATTTCGCAACTTTGTTGCCCAAAATTGGGCTACTGTCGCTACTTTGTAGCCCAAAATTGGGCTACTTTCGCTACTTTGTAGCCCAAAATTGGGCTACTTTCGCTTCTTTGTAGCCCAAAATTGGGCTACTTTCGCTACTTTGTAGCCCAAAATTGGGCTACTTTCGCTACTTTGTAGCCCAAAATTTCGCTACTTTTTAGCCCAAAGTTTCGCTACTTTTTAGCCCAAATTTTCGGTACTTTTGCTACTTTTTAGCCCAAAATTTGGCTACTTTCGCTACTTTTTAGCCCAAAATTGGGCTACTTTCGCTACTTTTTAGCCCAAGATTTCGCTACTTTCGCTACTTTTTAGCCCAAAATTGGGCAACTTTTGCTACTTTGTAGCCAAAAATTGGGCTACTTTCCCTACTTTGTAGCCCAAAATTTCGCTACTTTCGCTACTTTTTAGCCCAAAATTTTGGTAATTTCGCTACTTTTTAGCCCAAAATTTTGCTAGTTTCGCTACTTTGTAGCCTAAAATTTCGCTACTTTCGCTACTTTTTAGCCCAAAAATTGGGCTACTTTCGCTACTTTTTAGCCCAAAATTGAACTAATTTGGCTACTTTTTAGCCCAAAATTTGGCTACTTTCGCTACTTTTAGCCCAAAATTTCGCTACTTTTTAGCCCAAAATTGGGCTACTTTCGCTACTTTTTACCCCAAAATTGGGCTACTTTCACTACTTTTTAGCCCAAAATTTAGCTACTATCGCTACTTTTTAGCCCAAAATTGGGCAACTTTCGCTACTTTGTATCCCAAAATTGGGTTACTTTTGCTACTTTGTAGCCCTAAATTGGGCTACTTTCGCTACTTTGTAGCCCAAAATTGGGCTACTTTCGCTACTTTGTAGCCCAAAATTTGGCTACTTTCGCTACTTTGTCGCCCAAAATTGGGCTACTTTCGCTACTTTGTAGCCCCAAGTTGGGCTTATTTCGCTACTTTTTAGCCCAAAACCTTGCTACTTTTTAGCCAACAATTTCGCTACTTTCGCTACTTTTTAGCCCAAAATTGGGCTACTTTCGCTACTTTGTAGCCCAAAATTGGGCTACTTTCGCTACTTTGTAGCCCAAAATTGGGCTACTTTCGCTACTTTGTAGCCTAAAATTGGGCTACATTCACTACTTTTGTAAAGTAGTTTGCAGATTAGTTTGCCGCTAGCGGCCAAAAATCGGTCGATTTTTCGCTGGTAGCGGCGAAAATAGCGCGGTTTTTGGCCTCTAGCGTCGAAAATCGCCCGACTTTTTGGCTGATAGCGGCGAAAATCGCCTGATTTTTGGCCGCTAGCTGCGAATATCTGTCAATTTTTGGCCGCTAGCGGCGAAAATCACGCGAATTTTGCCCGCTACCAGCGAAAATCGCGCGATTTTCGAAAATCGCACGGTTTTTGGCCGCTAGCGGCGAAATTCGCACGATTTTTGGCCGCTAACGACGAAATTCGCACGATTTTTGCCCGCTACCGGCGAAAATAGCCCCTTTTTTGGCCGCTAGCAGCGAAAATCGATCGATTTTTGCCGCTAGCGGCCAAAAATCACACGATTTTCGCCGATTGGGCGAATTTCGCCACTGGAGGGCAAAAATCGGGCGATTTTCGCCGCTAGCAGCGAAAATCGCACGGTTTTTGGCCGCTATCGGCGAAAATCGCGCGATTTTCGGCTGCTACTTCCGAAAATCACGCGATTTTTGCCCGCTAACGGCGAAAATCGCTCGGTTTTTGGGCGCTAGCGGCGAAATTCGCCCGATTTTTGCCCGCTAGCGGCGAAAATCGCACGGTTTTTGGCCGCTAGCGGCGAAAATCGCGCGATTTTTGCCCGCCAGCTGCGAAAATCGCACGGTTTTTGGCCGCTAGCGGCGAAAATCGCGCGATTTTTGGCCGCTAGCGGCGAAATTCGCACCATTTTTGGCTGCTAGCGACGAAATTCGCACGATTTTTGCCCGCTACCGGCGAAAATAGACCCTTTTTTGGCCGCTAGCAGCGAAAATCGGTCGATTTTTGCCGCTAGCCGCCAAAAACCGCGCGTTTTTCGCTGCTAGCGGCCAAAAACCGTGCGATTTTCGCCGCTAGCGGCCAAAAATCTGGCGATTTTTGCTGCTAGCGGCAAAAATCATCCGATTTTTGCCCTCCAGCGGCGAAATTCGCGGCCAAAAAAGGGGCTATTTTCGCCGGTAGCGGGCAAAAATCATACCACAACAGCTGGCAAAAATCGCGCGAATTTCGCTGCTACCTGCCAAAAATCGACCGATTTTCGCCGCTAGCGGCCAAAAAAGGGGCTATTTTCGCCACTAGCGGCCAAAAATGGGGCGATTTTCGCCGCTAGCGGCCAAAAATCGTGCAAATTTCGCCGCTAGCGGCCAAAAATCGTGCGAATTTCGCCGCTAGCGGCCAAAAATCGCGCGATTTTCGCCGCTAGCGGCCAGAAACTATGCGATTTTTGCAGCTGGCGGGCAAAAATAGCGCGATTTTCGCCGCTACCGGCCAAAAACCGCGCGATTTTCACCGCTAGCGGCCAAAATCCATGCGATTTTCGCAGCTGGCGGGCAAAAATCGCGATTTTCGCCGCTACCGGCCAAAAATAGCGCGATTTTCGCCGCTAGCGGCCAAAAACCATGCGATTTTCGCAGCTGCCGGGCAAAAATAGCGCGATTTTCGCATCTAGCGGCCAAAAACCGTGCGATTTTCGTCGCTTGCGGAGAAAAATCGGGCGATTTTTGCATCTAACGGCCGAAAACCGCGCTATTTTCGACGCTAGCGGCCAGAAACCATGCGATTTTTGCAGCTGGCGGGCAAAAATTTCGCCGAATACGTGCGAAATTCACACTATAGGAAGACATGATGACCAAACCATGTATAAGGTGAAAGTGTGAGCCGAGTGATAGGTAAGAGAAAGATTAGAATATGATGAAAGTAAGAATGAGGTAAGAATAGATTGAGTGTAAGGAAAAAGAGTAATGTAAAAATAAGAGGAAGGGTAAGAATAAGAAAAGGGGGATTAGAATAAGCAACAGGGGTAGGCTTCAGTCAGGTCACGTTTGTTAAGTAGGTTGGGGCATGGGAGTGTGACTGTGACAGGCAAGAGTCAACACCAACAGCTTAAGGCAGGTCACGTTTGTTAAGAAGGTTGGGGCATGGGAGAGTGACTGTGACAGGCAAGAGTCAACACCAACAGCTTAAGGCAGGTCACGTTTGTTAAGAAGGTTGGGGCATGGGAGTGTGACTGTGACAGGCAAGAGTCAACACCAACAGCTTAAGGCAGGTCACGTTTGTTAAGAAGGTTGGGGCATGGGAGAGTGACTGTGACAGGCAAGAGTCAACACCAACAGCTTAAGGCAGGTCACGTTTGTTAAGAAGGTTGGGGCATGGGAGAGTGACTGTGACAGGCAAGAGTCAACACCAACAAAGCCAGGACTAAGGTTCATGTTGGGAAGGTTGTGTATCAGAGCCCAGTCAACAAGACGGCGTCTGTGAAGAGTAGAGGCAGCAAAGATTATTGTAGAACAAGACCAATCACTAGCATGATTAGAGTCCCTAACATGACAGAAGACCAATCACTAGCATGATTAGTCCTGGCTTTGGTGCTGGTGACTTCCCTTTCACAGATCATAAATGCTCTAACCACAACTTGTTTTCATTGGTGTTTCTGCTATATAGGAACAAAAATAGCAAATTACTTATAAACAAAATAGGTTTCAGCTATTAAGGATGCAATTAGCTTTCAAATTTTATTGCCTTTAAACTACAACAATTTTTATTATACATTATTTTTAAAATGCACACAATATGAGGAATCGACATTTAATTAAATGTATATGATATGGAACACCACCATGTATATAAAAAATCTTTCATTGTCAACCATGTGGAACAGTTCCCAACCATGTGGAGTAGATCCCAACCATGTGGAGTAGATCCCAACCATGTGGAGCAGGTCCCAACCATGTGGAGCAGGTCCCAACCATGTGGAGCAGGTCCCAACCATGTGCAGCAGTTCCCAACTATGTGGAACAGGTCCCAACCATGTGGAGCAGGTCCCAACCATGTGGAACAGTTCCCAACCATGTGGAGTAGATCCCAACCATGTGGAGTAGATCCCAACCATGTGGAGCAGGTCCCAACCATGTGGAGCAGGTCCCAACCATGTGGAGCAGGTCCCAACCATGTGCAGCAGTTCCCAACTATGTGGAACAGGTCCCAACCATGTGGAGCAGGTCCCAACCATGTGGAGCAGGTCCCAACCATGTGGAGCAGGTCCCAACCATGTGGAGCAGGTCCCAACCATGTGGAGAAGGTCCCAACCATGTGCAGCAGTTCCAAACCATGTGGAACATGATCATGAAACCCAGAACTTAATTCCAGGTTTGGAAAGCATTCAATAATGTCACTTAAAATTTAAGCAGCTCATACCCTTGTTTCCTAAACAATGTATACAGTATTCTTCAGTCTTCCAATCACATCTGCACTACTGTATTTTCAAATAAATTGAAGTAATGAAATTCTAATTCAAACTAATATAATGTGCATGACCAAACCACACACCAGAAGATGATGAGACGGCGATGTTTCGGTCCGTCCTGGACCATTATCATGTCGATTGTGGCAATCGACATGATAATGGTCCATGATGGACCGAAACGCCGTCGATTCATCGTCGTTGTTTCGTTGTCGTCAGTGTGTGGTTTGGCCGTCATATCTTCAGCCTTATTACATTTATAGTGAGGTTATCTTGAGATGATTTGGGGGCTTTAGTTAGTGTCCCCGCGGCCCGGTCCTCGACCAGGCCTCCACCCCCAGGAAGCAGCCCGTGACAGCTGACTAACACCCAGGTACCTATTTTACTGCTAGGTAACAGGGGCATAGGGTGAAAGAAACTCTGCCCATTGTTTCTCGCTGGTGCCTGGGATCGAACCCAGGACCACAGGATCACAAGTCCAGCGTGCTGTCCGCTCGGCCGACCGGCTCCCATCCTCATGGATGAGTGACTCATCCTCTGTACATAATGTGCATCTTGGACAAACATAACGTATAGAATATGTGCATTATAAAAGCATTGCCGTGTTTCAGCACTAATTTCCTGTGTGACAACAGAGGATATGCTAAATTGTAGAAAATGCCAATACTTTTAATTTCTTGAAATCATTTGCAACCTGCAGCAAAATTTTACAATTCAACCAGGTTGCGAGTCATACGTCAGGCTGCGAGCACCCCACGTCCAACAGCCTGGTTGACCAGGCTACCAACCCGGAGGCCTGGTCAGAGACTGGACCACAGGGACGTTGAACCCCTTGGAAACGACATAAAGTAACTGCAAGGTAACCGTTCACATCAAATATTTTTAATTTTTATAGCTCAAAAAATTGATCGTACCAATATCCGTTTAATTTGTTTTCAGAGGGAAACATTTCTTCATAAGTGTGCAATCAATGTTTTATAGAGTATATCAACTTTCTTGGTTGAAGCACAAATATATATACTGTACAGGAGGAAGGAATACAGGAATATATATATATATATATATATATATATATATATATATATATATATATATATATATATATATATATATATATTTAGGAGAACAATACCCTGTACTGTATATGTCTAATTATTAATAACAAAAAAATCACAAATTTGGTAATTTTGTTGGTAAAATATTGATCATCACTTGCAACAATTCTGCAAATTTGCTAAATCATCATTAAACTTCACTGAAGTACTCAAACCACACTTGCATGATTAAAAGTTTATTATATATACCCAAATATACAATGGTTATAATTGGCCAAGATTGTTTAAAATGTCCATGTGTGTTACAACATGACAACTTTCCCATTGAATTTAAAACCAAAATTATTATCTAACTGAAAAATGCTAGTAAAATTGGTAGTCTTTTTTTATGAATTATTTAGATCAAAAGAATGCCACACACACACAAGCGTAGCTCTCATCCTGTAACTACACTTAGGTAATTACACACACACACACCCTCGGTTGTAACAAGACATTGCCCTAGCAAATCCTGTGGGACTTTTCCTATATTTATTATTATATATACAGTAAATAAATTCTACTTGTCAAAGTTACAAAACGGTTGTCAAAATTGACATGTAAAAATATCATTGTCATATCTGTAGCCTAAACAAGTCTTGATATTAAAATCAATTACTTTATTATGGTAAGTCAGCTATATTAAGCGTTTGAAACCAATATAAAGACCTCAGAGGTAGAAATATGTAGTAGTATTGAAAGTTTGAGAGTAACTAGACATTACTCTGAAAAAATGTATTTAGGAAACGGTAAACCCCGGCAACTTTATTGCTGTCAAACTTATATCCACAAAATTGAGATATACATCACAGTTCTTTACACAGTATTATGTAGGATATTTCTAACCTAGTAGAAATAGTAGTAATATTAAAGCAGTAGTAATATTAAAAAAAATTACTATGTATTTCATTAAACACAGCAAATAATAAATATAAAAACTGATACATCAAGCTATATCTGACTTTCTGTGTTCAAACTGACCACCACGTTCATAACCCTTTCGTATTTTCTGGAGATAATTGTCCACAGGGGGCAGCAGTAATGGTATCTTCATGATGACAGCAATGAAGGGCGGGTAGAGCGCATACTGAAATGAGATTAGGAATTAAATTTATAATATTTATAGAAATATTTCTCAATTATACATACTTTACCCCAGGGGGGGGGCCATCACTATTGACCTTAGCGGTCACAGGAAGTCACTGGCTTATAAAAAGTCCTCCCCATTATTCCCGAGGATATTTCCTAGTTGAAATCTGAAATGGGGGTACTGTCGGGTAAGATGGAGCGCCACGAGAGGGTAATTACCTAAGTGTAGTTACAGGATGAGAGCTACGCTCGTGGTGTCCCGTCTTCCCAGCACTCTTTGTCATATAACGCTTTGAAACTACTGACGGTCTTGGCCTCCACCACCTTGTGTGTTACTCGGTGCTGTCTAGGCTACTTGGTGTTGGACATTTATAGTGACAATATCTTGGTCAGGAAACAGAGAAACCCTGTCTTGAGTTAATGGCAAAACTAGATTTCGTGACAATGCACGTGTCCTTTCTTAATGGTTAAGGAGGAGAATGTCATGCTCCAAAATCCTCTGCAGGAAAAAAAAAAGAAGAGAAAGCAAATGAGATGTGGACCAGCATCAGCAAGAAAAACCTTATAATTAAAAAGATAAGGCAAACGTGATGAGTAATTAGCAAGAATAGAGTTATTGAAGATCAACATAAGATGAATAAGACCAGAAACAAAAATGCTAACAATTTTAGCAAAAATGCTAAATTTTTATTTAACAATAAAAAAAAAGACATTTTAATTGGTGGAGACTCAGGTTAAGCACTTGGATCGAAAGATTGTGCAACGAGGCTAGTAAGGAGGAGGTTGGCGAGGTTCCCTGGGGTCGACAGAGAGAGAGAGAGAGAGAGAGAAGATTAAGCCACCCAAAAGGTGGCTTAGGCATGAATAGCCCGTAAGTGGTGGCCCTTTTGAGCCATTACCAGTATCAAGAGCTGATACTGGAGATCTGTGGAGGTGCGACTGCACCCTGCGTGACGGGAGATGTCTCCCGTGTGGGGTTGACAACATCTATAACGTTTATAGCAGGTATGATGTGTGTGCATGAAATTGGGTACATCTCTTCAGGGCAGAGATGACAGCCATAGATTGATTGATGAAGATTAAGCCACCCAAGAGGTGGCACGGGCATGAATAGCCCATAAGCAGCCATAGGTAATGGAGTAGAAGGCGGCCATTTCAGGGTGTTTAAACTGGTAGATAATAGTAATCTAGATTTGTACTGGTTGAGAGGCCATTTTAAACATGGTAATCAAGCTGGGAAAATGGAGGTAAAATGTTGGGGCAAAAATAAGAAAATACTAAGGATTTTTATCCCTAAATCCTTTATCAAGAATTCTCAAGACAACAGAGGAATCAAAGATGGACACTAGCATAAATATAACTGATACAAGTATATTAATAATAATAATAATAATAATTTTTATTTAGGTAAGGTACATACATAAAGAGATTTTACAAAGTTTGTTGGCTTAATAGATAAGAGCTAGTACATACAATGCCTAAAGCCACTATTACGCAAAGCGTTTCGGGCAGCTTATTACAGGCTTATTACGGGCATATTACACAAATACAGTAGCAGGACTATTGCAATCCTGAATCCTCAATTGTAATAATCATCCAACAAATAAAATACAGGACCATAGACAGCAAACATGAATGGTTCAAAGGGTACCACATGATCTTGAGGTTATCTTGAGATGATTTCAGGGCTTTAGTGTCCCGCGGCCCGGTCCTCGACCAGGCCTCCACCCCCAGGAAGCAGCCTGTGACAGCTGACTAACACACAGGTACCTATTTTACTGCTAGGTAACAGGGGCATAGGGTGAAAGAAACTCTGCCCATTGTTTCTCGCTGGCGCCCGGGATCGAACCCGGGACCACAGGATTACAAGTCCAGCGTGCTGTCCGCTCGGCCGACCGGCTCCCAGAATGATAGTCAGAATCTATTGTTCTTAGCTAAGCAAAAGTTGTCAAAGAATTCACTTTCAGGATATATTTGCAACACATGCACGAAACTTTAAGGGCCTTGAAATGAGTGACCCCATGTAAGCCTTCTATTCAATATCAGCACAAATACTGTACAGGCAGACTTCATGGATATGAAAAAGATGCATGGCCACAGTATTTTGTGGGTGAAAGTATAGTTATACACCTTTGTCCCATAGGGGAGCCGGTCGGCCGAGCGGACAGCACGCTGGACTTGTGATCCTGTGGTCCTGGGTTCGATCCCAGGCGCCGGCGAGAAACATTGGGCAAAGTTTCTTTCACCCTGAATGCCCCTGTTACCTAGCAGTACAATAGGTACCTGGGTGTTAGTCAGCTGTCACGGGCTGCTTCCTGGGGGGTGGAGGCCTGGTCGAGGACCGGGCCGCGGGGACACTATATAAAGCCCCGAAATCATCTCAAGATAACCTCAAGATAACCCATTGGGATACCCAGTTGGAGGGCGTTTGGAAACCTCCCTTCTGCAACTGACCAAAATCAACATGGCGTCCACTTCCAAGAGACAGAAGAATATTAAGGAGCTAAAGATTGTTAGCAGCAATAATCAAGAGGAGTAAATATAAAGACGAATTTAATAAATTTACTGTACTTACTTGTGGGCCTATTGGGAGAGTTCTGAAGCATCCCCAGTAAAGGAACATGTAATGCCATGCAAGGAAGATGTCATGGGAAGATGCTGCAATCAGAGCTACCCAGCCAAGCTTGCTCTGAATGAAGGTGAATTCTTTCCAAGATAGAGTGGCTGTGACGGATGGTAAGGACGTGATGCCCAGTATGACTAGAAGACATGTTGCAATGGCTCCTGGGGGGGAAAAGCAAAGAAGCTGTGTCATACCGTACCTACTAGATGCATTTGCATAATGAACACAGAATCAATACATAACAAGTTAATACACATGAACATGTAAACGAGATTGTCATAAAATACCTATATAAATATATGCGCTTCACAAAAAGTGGAACATACAAGTGCAAAGCGTAGTAGAAAACTAAAGAATATATGACCAACCACTTTCTTGTTTTTCAACACGTTATATGTATAATTATATTGCACAAGATGAAAGAGCTTGAATGGTCCACAAGCCATAAATCACTAGCTCGTAGACACCCTCGTAGTCTAGCTCTAGCGTAGTCTAGCTCGTAGACACCCTCGTAGTCTAGCTCTAGCGTAGTCTAGCTCGTAGACACCCTCGTAGTCTAGCTCTAGCGTAGTCTAGCTCGTAGACACCCTCGTAGTCTAGCTCTAGCGTAGTCTAGCTCGTAGACACCCTCGTAGTCTAGCTCTAGCGTAGTCTAGCTCTAGCGTAGTCTAGCTCTAGCGTAGTCTAGCTCGTAGCACTAGACGGGACACCACGAGCATAGCTCTCATCCTGTAACTACACTTAGGTAATTACTAAGAATTCCATAACCCCCTCGGGCATACACAGTACTGAAACCACTTCACCAGCGATCGCCTATAAAGATTTATCAGTCCTTGTTGGGTCATAGTGTTCCTAGTGATTACATGAGGAATACTTTGGTAGAAATAGCCTAAGCTACTCTATCCCTTTGAGATGTATTTATTTCTTGTCTCAATAAACATACTTGAACTTCAACTTTGGTAGCAGTGGCTCCTGCAGAAATGCATTACTGAATATTAACAAGAGTTAGGTCAGAAGTAAGCAAAATAATGTATACAAATTGAGTAAGTTTAGATTCAGAGTAACCTGGGTAAATATTGGTCTAGGAATAGGTTTGTGGTTATGATTCAGAGTAACCTGGGTAACATAACAGACGTTGGATTGCTGGATTGGGTCAAGCGAAAGTTTAGCATATATATGAACAAATTTGGAAGCCTCGTATGAGCCAACGGTTTTTTTTTGCAGTTTCCCTCATTCTTATGTTATGATTCTCTTGATTCTTTTTCAATTCAGTAAGATGAAAAATTAAATCTCTAAAACTTGACAACTTAGTAATGCCTAATGCATTTTGGAAAATTCAATTTAGCTTCCTCCATGACAGAAGAAAAGGGAATTTGAAAGGTTACACATCAATATATATCTAGTCCCTCTATTCTAGTCCCTACTTTGTAAAAACTCAACATACTAAGTCCCTGCAAGTTTGGTTTCTGTTCCCAAAAAGAGTACCAATGAATGCCATTAGTATGCTTGATATAATCAACACTCCCCTTGACAAAAATGAGCTCCCAATTGGCCTCTTCACTGACCTGAGAAAGGCCTTGGACACTGTAAACCATAACTACCTCTTAAACAATTGTCCAACCTCTGCCCTGTCCAAGAGTAAAATAAAAAGTACCTAATTTCATCTTCATAGTTTCCTACCTTGTGCTTCAAACTCTCACTGTGTGTTGACCAGACCACACATGAAGGTGAAGGGATGACGACGTTTCGGTCCATCCTGGACCATTCTCAAGTCGATTGTGAGAATGGTCCAATCGACTTGAGAATGGTCCAGGACGGACCAAAACGTCGTCGTCCCTTCACCTTCTAGCGTGTGGTCTGGTCAACATACTTTAGCCACGTTATTGTGACTCATCGCCTCACACTGTATCTTGTACTACCCACTTGCCCAATATTAGTACTTAAGACATATATCCTCACCAGTGTAATCACCCCTCTCAACTTACATTGTAGTTATTTATTGATACAGAAACCTTGCTACAATTGCTTAATTGATATGTAAGTAAGTAAGTAATTATCAAAAGAAGGCACCAAACCGGGAAGGCTATGTAGCACCATCAAATACGCAAAATAATCAGAGGGCGCTAAATATCACCAAGGATGCCAATACGAGAACAAAAACGCATAAGGCGAACGATATCAAAAGTATCCGAGTCACCAAGAATTCTATCGAGGGACAGGTGACCGCGAGGGGCGGTCGGAAAGCAAGACACACGCTCGTCCTGGAAGTCAGGACATTCAAGAAGGACATGCACGACCGTAAGAGGGACAATGCAACTAGGACAATAAGGAGCAGGGCGGCGCTCCATCAAGTGACCATGGGTTAAGCGAGTATGGCCAATACGCAACCTCGCTAGAGCTGTTTCCCACCGCCGGTTACGGTGGAAGGAGGACGGCCACGAGGAAACACAACATTTAAGAGTACGTAGCTTGTTACCAGTAACAGACAACCAAGAAGCCTGCCAACGGGTAAGGACTGAGGAATGGATAACCGGGTAAAAGTCGGAATACGGGATGCCTTTACGAGAGATGGGACAAGAGCGGACAGCTTCCTTAGCGGCAGCATCCGCACGCTCATTTAAAGACACGCCAATATGGCTGGGAACCCAACAAAACTCAACCGACTTAAATTTACTGTGAACGAGAAACAGCCAATGCTGGATCTCGACAACTACCGGATGAACTGGATTAAAGCACCCGAGAGCCATGAGGGCACTACGAGAGTCAACAACAACCACAAAGGAAGACTGACAACGAGAAAGCAGGAGACGAAGAGCATAGAGAATAGCATAAAGTTCCGCTGTAAAGATGCTAGTCTCCGGAGGCAAGCGACACATATAAGTGCGATCAGGAAAAACAACAGAGTAGCCAACACCGTCCGCTGACTTAGACCCATCGGTGAAGACAGAAACGGAGCGGGAGTGAGAAGAAAAGTGCTCGAGGAAAAGGCGTTTTAGAACTGTAGGAGGGGTAAAAGCTTTAGTGATACGAGTCAAGGATGTACAAAACCGCGGAAGAGGGACCCTCCACGGGGGCAAAGAAGGAACAACACGAGGAGAAACATCAGAAATACGAACGGAAAGAGAATCCTGTAGGCGAGATAACCGGACAGAAAGAGGGAGGTGGTGAAGAGGAACAGGAACCGCAGGAGGGGTAAAAGTTAAAGCACGACAGAGACGAGAGGAAGGATGTTGCAAGGACCGCGCAAGATAGCGAAGACAGTAGCGATCACGGCGGTCCTGGAGGGACAGGAAGCCAGTGTCAACATACAAGCTAAGGACGGGAGTCGAACGAAAGGCACCAGAACTGAGGCGCAACCCAGTATGGTGCAAAGCATCAAGACGGCGAAGAGTAGAAGGAGAAGCAGACGAGTAAGCAGGGCAACCATAATCGAGCTTAGACAGGACGAGAGAGGAATGTAAAGCAAGGAGAGTGCGCCTATCTGCCCCCCAAGAAGTATGGGACAAGACCCGAAGGAGGGTAAGGGACTTAGAGCACTCAACACGGAGGTAAGAGATATGGGGAGACCAAGACAAACGAGTGTCAAGGAATAACCCCAAAAGCTTCGCGGAATCTTTGTATTCAAGGGGATGACCATAAAGTGACAAAGAGGGACGAAGAACAACCCGTTTCCGCGTAAAAGTCATGGCACAAGTCTTAGAAGTAGAGAACTTGAAGCCATGACCTGTGGCCCAAGACGACACGGCATCAATCGCAAGTTGAAGCCGGCGTTGAAGGAGAGGCGAATCATCACCCTGACAACAAAGGGTAAGATCATCGACATAGAGAGCGGAGAAGACACCAGAAGGAAGAGAGGAAAGAAGACCATTGAGGGCAACCAGAAAAAGAGTAGTGCTCAGAACACTACCCTGGGGCACACCTTCGTATCGCTGAAAAGAGGGAGAGAGAGCGGTACCAAGGCGCACCCGAAAGGAACGACGAGAGAGGAAGCTGCGGAGAAAGAGAGGGAGATGACCACGAAGGCCAAAAGAATGAAGTTGAGATAGGATATGATAACGCCAAGTGGTGTCGTAAGCCTTTTCTAGGTCAAAAAGGACGGCAACAACGGAGGTCTTCGCAGCAAAAGCAGTACGTATATAGACCTCCAAGTTCACCAGGACATCTGTCGTGCTGCGGCACTTGCGGAAACCAAATTGAGAAGGGGAGAGGAGGTGATGGTGTTCCAGGAACCATATCAGACGAACGTTAACCATACGTTCAAAGAGTTTGCAGACACAACTTGTGAGAGCAATAGGGCGAAAGTCCTTAGGGGAAGTACCCAGAGACCCCGGTTTGCGAACAGGGAGGACAACGGCATCGAGCCAGTCCTCAGGGACTGACGACGACTCCCAGATCCGATTATACAGACTCAGTAAATACTGAGACGTGCTCGGAGGGAGATGGCGAAGCATCTCATAATGAATACCATCGGAGCCCGCCGCCGTAGAACCGCAGAGGGCCAGGGCAGAACGAAGTTCAGAGAGAGAGAAGGGATCATTATAGGGAAGCTGAAGATGAGTGCAGAAATCTAAAGGACGAGACTCAAGGACAGGTTTACGAAGAAGGAAAGATTGGGGAAGATGAAGACCAGAGCTAACAGAAGAAAAGTGGGAACCCAGTTCGGAAGCGACCTGCAACGGGTCCGCCACAAGAGTATCATGGAGGTGAAGGACCGGTGAAACATCGGGAACGAACTTACCCGCTATCTTGCGGATACGCTTCCAGATCAGGGCCAGAGGGGTTTCGGACGTAATTGTCGAGACATAAGATGCCCAACATTCACGTTTAGCCGTACGGATGGCCCTACGGGCCACCGCACTCGCTTTCCGAAAGAAAAGAAAAGAATCGGTCGTCCGCCTACGGCGGTGCTTCTTCCAGGCTGCACGCTTACAGCGGACAGCCCGAGCACAGTCCGCATTCCACCAGGGAACGCACTTCCGTGGACCCCGAGAGGAAGAGCGAGGAATAGAGCGGAGGGCAGCGTCGAAGACAGTGTCATGAAAAAGGAGGAGAGCGCGAGAGAGGGGCAGAAGGGAGAGGTCAGAGAGAGTAGCACTGAGGGAAAATAGGGTCCAGTCCGCCTTAGCAAACTGCCACCTAGGGAAAGAGAGGGAAGGGCGAAAAGAGAAAAAGGAAACAAGGATGGGGAAATGATCACTTCCATGGAGGTCATCAAGAACCTGCCATGTGAAATCTAAGTAAAGAGAAGAAGAGCAGAGAGAAAGATCAAGACAAGAAAGGGTGCGAGTTCGAGAGTCCAAATGAGTGGGCTCACCAGAAGTCAGAAGAGACAGGGAAGAAGAGAGGAGAAACGGCTCAAGGAGGCGACCCCGGGTATTCGTCAGAACGTCACCCCAAAGAGAATGACGACAATTGAAGTCACCCAGCAGGAGCACAGGCTCCGGCAAGGAGTCTAGGAGGTGTTTCAAATCAGGAAGAGAGAGCGGGACACTCGGGGGGAGATAAATGGAACAAACTGTGTACCATTTCCCCACAAAGATACGAGCAGCAGAACAATGGAGAGGCGAAGGAAAAAGTAAAGGAACAAAGGGAACATCAGCCCGAATCAAGAGAGCAGAAGAATTAGAAGCCCCAGCAATGGCCGGGGGGGGGGGGAGAGAAAGGAATAGCCACGAAAACGACCAGGACGAGCACCAAGCATCGGCTCCTGGAGACAGACACAAAGGGGCGAAAACCGCGAAACCAGAAGTTGGAGTTCGAGGAAATTGGCGTAATAACCTCGAACGTTCCATTGAAGAATGGACAACGACGAGAAGAGAAAGGACAAAAACAGAGAACAAGGAAGAAACAAAGGCGAAAGACCAACAGAGCACGTTAAAGAATATCAGGGTCGGGATCAGGGTCAGCAAAGTCAGGGTTAGGGGGCATGGGTAAACTGAGCAAAGACGGAGGGAAGGAAACGGGAGAACAGATCAGAGGTGGGCGGGCAGGGTCCGGAGGAGGAGGAGGAGGAGGAGGAGGAGGAGGAGGAGACAACGGAGAGGAGCAGTCAAGGACAGCAGCAGGAAGAGGGGGAGTAGAAAGAGAGGAGCGCACCCCAGCAAGAGCAGCAACCGAAAGGGAAGCAGGGGCCAAAGAAACCTCCATAGCAGGAACAGGGGGCGCAAGCACTGAAACGGGAGGGGAAGGAGCAACAGAGCCAGAAGGAGGAGCTGAGGAAGAAAGCGAAGCCTTCTTACCCGCCGGGGAAGAGGAAGGAGAGGAGCCAGGCTTACGCTTCTGACTTAAAGAGACCGGTGTCCCAGCAACTACGTACCGGGCAACGGATTCCAGTGTCTCAACAGGAGAAGCCGAACGAGAGCACACACGACGGCCGTTAGGAGAGCGATGGACATCCGCCCGCACCGACAGGCGGCGGGGAGAGCCGATAGATGGAGGAAGAGGATGGGAAGGAGGATCGGAGGGGGACGAGGAAGGAGACACAGAAGACACGACAGACCGGGTAGAAGGAAGGGGAACCCCAGACAGAGGACCAGGAGGAGGATCCTTCGGGAGAGAACCCAAAGGGACAGAGGAGGGGGCAGTGGGCGCATCAGGGTCCAAGGCCTGGAAACGGTTGTGAGTCTGAGGAAGGCGGGAAGGACGAGGAGAGGAAGAGCGCAACACGCGAGCATAAGAGATATTAGCATAAGGCGGGAGCCGGCGAACCTGGCGCCTCGCCTCAGGAAAAGATAAACGCTCCCGGTGCTTCAAGTTGAGGACGGCTGCCTCAAGCTTGTAATGGACACACGCACGGGAGAAGGTAGGATGGGCCTCACCGCAGTTGAGGCAACGAGCCTGGGGAGAAGCGCACTCCGACTTAGAGTGACCTTCGCCACCACACAAAGGACAGAGAGAGACAGTCCCGGAGCAGCGGAGGGCACCATGCCCAAACCTCCAGCACTTGTTGCAGAGCCGAGGAGAAGGAATGTACTCCTGGACAGAGCACCTGGCACCAGCAAGAATGACAGAGGGTGGAAGGGTCCTACCATCAAAGGTAATCTTCACAACCCGGAGGGGTTGACGGCGACTACCACGAGGGGGACGAGTAAACGTGTCCACCTGGAGAATAGAATGGCCCTGGGCAGCGAGGATATGTCGAATATCGTCGTGGCAGTCGCGTAGGTCCCGAACACCGGTCGCAACATGGGGCGGGAGCAAAATAGTGCCAACACTGGCATTCAACTGAACGTTCTTCGAGACCCGAACGGGGGTCTCGCCAAGGCAGGATAAGGCAGCCAAGCGGGAAGCAGCATCCTGAGAAGGAGCAGCAACGACACGTGTACCGAGACGAGTGGGGTTGAAAGTAATGGAGGCATCCACGGAATCAATGAGATGTCGATGGAGGGAGAAATCGTCAGGAGGCGCAGAATCAAGAGGGAGGAGATCAAAATATTTGGCCCACGAAGCGGGACCAAACAAGGCTTGATAGGTAGCAGAACTGGAAGGAATCGAGCGAGGGCGGCCGTGACGAAGACGGCGGTGAGAACCCCCAGAGAGAGAGGGGTTAAAAGGCGCAGTAGTTACAACTAGAGAAGGAGCCACGCCAGGGGACGAGGTAGTCACCACTGGGGGCTTGGGGCTCGACCCAACCACAGAGGAGGGAGGGGAGCCAGAGGAAGGAGTCAGAGAGGCCAAAGGAGGAGCAAGGTCGGGGCCCAATGCAGCGGAGGCTACAGAGCCCGGTCTTCCAATACGGACCGACTCGGGGGCTTGGTCGCCCACCCCACGAGCCTGAGAAGGTAAACCAGAAGAAGCCGAAGCAGGGGTAATCATCTTGACGAAAGAAAGAATTCACTCACGAATGTGCCCCCACACCCACCATGGAGCCACAATTAGAGGCAGGACACCCAACAAGAAGCTATCGCCGATCTTGTCGGGGCCTCCTAGGGGTGCGTCGCGAGTATACGCCCCACAAACGCCACCTTAAGAAACCGACAGTCCGTCGAGATCGGGTTCAGTGACGAAGTGGGGATTGACAATAAAAGGTTCCCCTCGCTCTCGACGTCGGGTACTGCAGTTCTACGGGTGCATGAGTATGCCTCCTCAAGCACCCGGGCGTCAAAATAGAAGAAGTCCAAGGGAAGAACCAGAACGAGCAAAAGGTCGGTAGGAAACGGCAAGCAGATAGGAGAAGAGGGGGGAGAAAAACGAAACAGAAGGAAAAGGAAAAGATGCTCAGCAGAATTGGAGAGGACGGCAGCAGGAGCACAAGGCTAGAAAAGGACAGAGGACCGTCCCAAGGAGCATCACACTCCGGCAGCCGCCCACTAAGCCCCCACACGGCGACAACGAGCTGAGCGGGGAGGGGGTAATTGATATGTAAGACTACCAATCTTATGTAATCTCACCAACCCATTGTACCGTCTCTCAAATAAATTATTATTATTATTGTTATAGTCCATGTGACTTTGCCAAGAGGCAAGGTGGTTAGGCTTCCACTAAGACAGTTTAACCTGGTCCTGTACTCACCTAGTAGCATTCTTATCCTGTATTGTTATTGGTCTACAGGGGTAGTGAGATGGGCACCAACTGGCAGTATTCTGTGTCTGTGCACAAGTCTATTATGTTTATTGAAGTGAAATTATTATTATTAGTAGTAGTAGTATTTGGGGAGATACCCACTGACAGCAGGGTATGTGTTATACAAGAGTGTGTGTGGGGACAGCAGGGTATGTGTTATACAAGAGTGTGTGTGGGGACAGCAGGGTATGTGTTATACAAGGTATGTGTTATACAAGAGTGTGTGTGGGGACAGCAGGGTATGTGTTATACAAGAGTGTGTGTGGGGACAGCAGGGTATGTGTTATACAAGAGTGTGTGTGGGGACAGCAGGGTATGTGTTATACAAGGTATGTGTTATACAAGAGTGTGTGTGGGGACAGCAGGGTATGTGTTATACAAGAGTGTGTGTGGGGACAGCAGGGTATGTGTTATACAAGGTATGTGTTATACAAGAGTGTGTGTTATACAAGGTGTGTGTTATACAAGAGTGTGTGTTATACAAGAGTGTGTGTTATACAAGGTGTGTGTTATACAAGGTGTGTGTTATACAAGGTGTGTGTTATACAAGGTGTGTGTTATACAAGGTGTGTGTTATACAAGGTGTGTGTTATACAAGAGTGTGTGTTATACAAGAGTGTGTGTTATACAAGGTGTGTGTTATACAAGGTGTGTGTTATACAAGGTGTGTGTTATACAAGGTGTGTGTTATACAAGGTGTGTGTTATACAAGAGTGTGTGTTATACAAGAGTGTGTGTTATACAAGAGTGTGTGTTATACAAGAGTGTGTGTTATACAAGAGTGTGTGTTATACAAGAGTGTGTGTTATACAAGAGTGTGTGTTATACAAGAGTGTGTGTTATACAAGAGTGTGTGTTATACAAGAGTGTGTGTTATACAAGGTGTGTGTTATACAAGGTGTGTGTTATACAAGGTGTGTGTTATACAAGAGTGTGTGTTATACAAGGTGTGTGTTATACAAGGTGTGTGTTATACAAGGTGTGTGTTATACAAGGTGTGTGTTATACAAGAGTGTGTGTTATACAAGAGTGTGTGTTATACAAGGTGTGTGTTATACAAGAGTGTGTGTTATACAAGAGTGTGTGTTATACAAGGTGTGTGTTATACAAGAGTGTGTGTTATACAAGAGTGTGTGTTATACAAGGTGTGTGTTATACAAGGTGTGTGTTATACAAGGTGTGTGTTATACAAGAGTGTGTGTTATACAAGGTGTGTGTTATACAAGGTGTGTGTTATACAAGGTGTGTGTTATACAAGGTGTGTGTTATACAAGAGTGTGTGTTATACAAGAGTGTGTGTTATACAAGGTGTGTGTTATACAAGAGTGTGTGTTATACAAGAGTGTGTGTTATACAAGGTGTGTGTTATACAAGAGTGTGTGTTATACAAGAGTGTGTGTTATACAAGGTGTGTGTTATACAAGGTGTGTGTTATACAAGGTGTGTGTTATACAAGAGTGTGTGTTATACAAGGTGTGTGTTATACAAGAGTGTGTTATACAAGGTGTGTGTTATACAAGAGTGTGTGTTATACAAGGTGTGTGTTATACAAGGTGTGTGTTATACAAGGTGTGTGTTATACAAGGTATGTGTTATACAAGGTGTGTGTTATACAAGAGTGTGTGTTATACAAGAGTGTGTGTTATACAAGAGTGTGTGTTATACAAGAGTGTGTGTTATACAAGGTGTGTGTTATACAAGAGTGTGTGTTATACAAGAGTGTGTGTTATACAAGGTGTGTGTTATACAAGGTGTGTGTTATACAAGGTGTGTGTTATACAAGAGTGTGTGTTATACAAGAGTGTGTGTTATACAAGAGTGTGTGTTATACAAGAGTGTGTGTTATACAAGGTGTGTGTTATACAAGAGTGTGTGTTATACAAGAGTGTGTGTTATACAAGGTATGTGTTATACAAGGTGTGTGTTATACAAGAGTGTGTGTTATACAAGGTATGTGTTATACAAGGTGTGTGTTATACAAGAGTGTGTGTTATACAAGGTGTGTGTTATACAAGAGTGTGTGTTATACAAGAGTGTGTGTTATACAAGGTGTGTGTTATACAAGAGTGTGTGTTATACAAGAGTGTGTGTTATACAAGGTGTGTGTTATACAAGGTGTGTGTTATACAAGGTGTGTGTTATACAAGAGTGTGTGTTATACAAGAGTGTGTGTTATACAAGGTGTGTGTTATACAAGAGTGTGTGTTATACAAGAGTGTGTGTTATACAAGAGTGTGTGTTATACAAGGTGTGTGTTATACAAGAGTGTGTGTTATACAAGAGTGTGTGTTATACAAGAGTGTGTGTTATACAAGAGTGTGTGTTATACAAGGTGTGTGTTATACAAGGTGTGTGTTATACAAGAGTGTGTGTTATACAAGAGTGTGTGTTATACAAGAGTGTGTGTTATACAAGGTGTGTGTTATACAAGGTGTGTGTTATACAAGAGTGTGTGTTATACAAGGTGTGTGTTATACAAGAGTGTGTGTTATACAAGAGTGTGTGTTATACAAGAGTGTGTGTTATACAAGAGTGTGTGTTATACAAGAGTGTGTGTTATACAAGAGTGTGTGTTATACAAGAGTGTGTGTTATACAAGAGTGTGTGTTATACAAGAGTGTGTGTTATACAAGAGTGTGTGTTATACAAGGTGTGTGTTATACAAGGTGTGTGTTATACAAGGTGTGTGTTATACAAGGTGTGTGTTATACAAGGTGTGTGTTATACAAGAGTGTGTGTTATACAAGAGTGTGTGTTATACAAGGTGTGTGTTATACAAGAGTGTGTGTTATACAAGAGTGTGTGTTATACAAGGTGTGTGTTATACAAGGTGTGTGTTATACAAGGTGTGTGTTATACAAGGTGTGTGTTATACAAGGTGTGTGTTATACAAGAGTGTGTGTTATACAAGAGTGTGTGTTATACAAGGTGTGTGTTATACAAGGTGTGTGTTATACAAGGTGTGTGTTATACAAGGTGTGTGTTATACAAGAGTGTGTGTTATACAAGAGTGTGTGTTATACAAGGTGTGTGTTATACAAGGTGTGTGTTATACAAGAGTGTGTGTTATACAAGAGTGTGTGTTATACAAGGTGTGTGTTATACAAGGTGTGTGTTATACAAGGTGTGTGTTATACAAGGTGTGTGTTATACAAGGTGTGTGTTATACAAGAGTGTGTGTTATACAAGGTGTGTGTTATACAAGGTGTGTGTTATACAAGAGTGTGTGTTATACAAGGTATGTGTTATACAAGAGTGTGTGTTATACAAGAGTGTGTGTTATACAAGAGTGTGTGTTATACAAGGTGTGTGTTATACAAGGTGTGTGTTATACAAGGTGTGTGTTATACAAGAGTGTGTGTTATACAAGGTGTGTGTTATACAAGAGTGTGTGTTATACAAGAGTGTGTGTTATACAAGGTGTGTGTTATACAAGGTGTGTGTTATACAAGAGTGTGTGTTATACAAGGTGTGTGTTATACAAGAGTGTGTGTTATACAAGAGTGTGTGTTATACAAGAGTGTGTGTTATACAAGGTGTGTGTTATACAAGGTGTGTGTTATACAAGGTGTGTGTTATACAAGGTGTGTGTTATACAAGAGTGTGTGTTATACAAGGTGTGTGTTATACAAGAGTGTGTGTTATACAAGAGTGTGTGTTATACAAGAGTGTGTGTTATACAAGAGTGTGTGTTATACAAGAGTGTGTGTTATACAAGAGTGTGTGTATACAAGAGTGTGTGTTATACAGGTGTGTGTTATACAAGAGTGTGTGTTATACAAGGTGTGTGTTATACAAGAGTGTGTGTTATACAAGATGTGTGTTATACAAGGTGTGTGTTATACAAGGTGTGTGTTATACAAGGTGTGTGTTATACAAGAGTGTGTGTTATACAAGAGTGTGTGTTATACAAGAGGTGTGTGTTATACAAGAGTGTGTGTTATACAAGGTGTGTGTTATACAAGAGTGTGTGTTTATACAAGAGTGTGTGTTATACAAGGTGTGTGTTATACAAAGTGTGTGTTATACAAGGTGTGTGTTATACAAGAGTGTGTGTTATACAAGAGTGTGTGTTATACAAGGTATGTGTTATACAAGAGTGTGTGTTATACAAGAGTGTGTGTTATACAAGAGTGTGTGTTATACAAGGTGTGTGTTATACAAGAGTGTGTGTGGGGACAGCAGGGTATGTGTTATACAAGAGTGTGTGTTATACAAGGTGTGTGTTATACAAGAGTGTGTGTTATACAAGAGTATGTGTTATACAAGGTGTGTGTTATACAAGAGTGTGTGTTATACAAGAGTATGTGTTATACAAGAGTGTGTGTTATACAAGGTATGTGTTATACAAGAGTGTGTGTTATACAAGGTGTGTGTTATACAAGAGTGTGTGTACAGGGTGTGTTATACAAGAGTGTGTGTTATACAAGGTGTGTGTTATACAAGTGTGTGTTATACAAGAGTGTGTTATACAAGGTGTGTGTTATACAAGAGTGTGTGTTATACAAGAGTGTGTGTTATACAAGGTGTGTGTTATACAAGAGTGTGTGTTATACAAGAGTTGTGTTATACAAGAGTGTGTGTTATACAAGGTGTGTGTATACAAGGTGTGTGTTATACAAGGTGTGTGTTATACAAGAGTGTGTGTTATACAAGAGTGTGTGTTATACAAGGTGTGTGTTATACAAGGTGTGTGTTATACAAGAGTGTGTGTTATACAAGAGTGTGTATACAAGAGTGTGTGTATACAAGGTGTGTGTTATACAAGGTGTGTGTTATACAAGAGTGTGTGTTATACAAGAGTGTGTGTTATACAAGAGTGTGTGTTATACAAGGTGTGTGTTATACAAGAGTGTGTTGTTATACAAGGTGTGTGTTATACAAGAGTGTGTGTTATACAAGTGTGTGTTATACAAGGTGTGTGTTATACAAGAGTGTGTGTTATACAAGGTGTGTGATACAAGGTGTGTGTTATACAAGGTGTGTGTTATACAAGGTGTGTGTTATACAAGGTGTGTGTTATACAAGGTGTGTGTTATACAAGAGTGTGTGTTATACAAGGTGTGTGTTATACAAGGTGTGTGTTATACAAGGTGTGTGTTATACAAGAGTGTGTGTTATACAAGGTGTGTGTTATACAAGAGTGTGTGTTATACAAGGTGTGTGTTATACAAGGTGTGTGTTATACAAGAGTGTGTGTTATACAAGGTGTGTGTTATACAAGAGTGTGTTATACAAGTGTGTGTTATACAAGAGTGTGTGTTATACAAGAGTGTGTGTTATACAAGGTGTGTGTTATACAAGGTGTGTGTTATACAAGAGTGTGTGTTATACAAGGTGTGTGTTATACAAGGTGTGTGTTATACAAGGTGTGTGTTATACAAGGTGTGTGTTATACAAGGTGTGTGTTATACAAGGTGTGGTTTATACAAGGTGTGTGTTATACAAGAGTGTGTGTTTATACAAGAGGTGTGTTTATACAAGAGTGGTGTGTTTAATACAAGGTGTCGTTGTTAATACAAGAGTGTGTGTTTATACAAGAGTGTGTGTTATACAGAGTGTATGATGGTTATACAAGGTGTGTGTTATACAAGGTGTGTGTTATACAAGAGTGTGTGTTATACAAGGTGTGTGTTATACAAGAGTGTGTGTTATACAAGAGTGTGTGTTATACAAGGTATGTGTTATACAAGAGTGTGTGTTATACAAGGTGTGTGTTATACAAGAGTGTGTGTTATACAAGGTGTGTGTTATACAAGGTGTGTGTTATACAAGAGTGTGTGTTATACAAGGTGTGTGTTATACAAGAGTGTGTGTTATACAAGGTGTGTGTTATACAAGGTGTGTGTTATACAAGAGTGTGTGTTATACAAGGTGTGTGTTATACAAGAGTGTGTGTTATACAAGAGTGTGTGTTATACAAGGTATGTGTTATACAAGAGTGTGTGTTATACAAGGTGTGTGTTATACAAGAGTGTGTGTTATACAAGGTGTGTGTTATACAAGGTGTGTGTTATACAAGAGTGTGTGTTATACAAGAGTGTGTGTTATACAAGGTGTGTGTTATACAAGAGTGTGTGTTATACAAGGTGTGTGTTATACAAGAGTGTGTGTTATACAAGGTATGTGTTATACAAGAGTGTGTGTTATACAAGAGTGTGTGTTATACAAGGTGTGTGTTATACAAGAGTGTGTGTTATACAAGGTATGTGTTATACAAGAGTGTGTGTTATACAAGAGTGTGTGTTATACAAGGTGTGTGTTATACAAGAGTGTGTGTTATACAAGGTATGTGTTATACAAGAGTGTGTGTTATACAAGGTGTGTGTTATACAAGAGTGTGTGTTATACAAGGTGTGTGTTATACAAGGTGTGTGTTATACAAGGTGTGTGTTATACAAGGTGTGTGTTATACAAGGTGTGTGTTATACAAGGTGTGTGTTATACAAGAGTGTGTGTTATACAAGGTGTGTGTTATACAAGGTGTGTGTTATACAAGAGTGTGTGTTATACAAGGTGTGTGTTATACAAGGTGTGTGTTATACAAGAGTGTGTGTTATACAAGGTGTGTGTTATACAAGGTGTGTGTTATACAAGGTGTGTGTTATACAAGAGTGTGTGTTATACAAGGTGTGTGTTATACAAGGTGTGTGTTATACAAGAGTGTGTGTTATACAAGGTGTGTGTTATACAAGGTGTGTGTTATACAAGAGTGTGTGTTATACAAGGTGTGTGTTATACAAGGTGTGTGTTATACAAGAGTGTGTGTTATACAAGGTGTGTGTTATACAAGGTGTGTGTTATACAAGAGTGTGTGTTATACAAGGTGTGTGTTATACAAGGTGTGTGTTATACAAGAGTGTGTGTTATACAAGAGTGTGTGTTATACAAGGTGTGTGTTATACAAGGTGTGTGTTATACAAGAGTGTGTGTTATACAAGGTGTGTGTTATACAAGGTGTGTGTTATACAAGGTGTGTGTTATACAAGAGTGTGTGTTATACAAGAGTGTGTGTTATACAAGGTGTGTGTTATACAAGGTGTGTGTTATACAAGAGTGTGTGTTATACAAGAGTGTGTGTTATACAAGGTGTGTGTTATACAAGGTGTGTGTTATACAAGAGTGTGTGTTATACAAGGTGTGTGTTATACAAGGTGTGTGTTATACAAGAGTGTGTGTTATACAAGAGTGTGTGTTATACAAGGTGTGTGTTATACAAGAGTGTGTGTTATACAAGGTGTGTGTTATACAAGAGTGTGTGTTATACAAGAGTGTGTGTTATACAAGAGTGTGTGTTATACAAGGTGTGTGTTATACAAGAGTGTGTGTTATACAAGGTGTGTGTTATACAAGGTGTGTGTTATACAAGGTATGTGTTATACAAGAGTGTGTGTTATACAAGAGTGTGTGTTATACAAGGTGTGTGTTATACAAGAGTGTGTGTTATACAAGGTGTGTGTTATACAAGGTGTGTGTTATACAAGGTGTGTGTTATACAAGAGTGTGTGTTATACAAGGTGTGTGTTATACAAGAGTGTGTGTTATACAAGAGTGTGTGTTATACAAGGTGTGTGTTATACAAGGTGTGTGTTATACAAGGTGTGTGTTATACAAGGTGTGTGTTATACAAGGTGTGTGTTATACAAGAGTGTGTGTTATACAAGAGTGTGTGTTATACAAGGTGTGTGTTATACAAGAGTGTGTGTTATACAAGAGTGTGTGTTATACAAGAGTGTGTGTTATACAAGAGTGTGTGTTATACAAGAGTGTGTGTTATACAAGAGTGTGTGTTATACAAGGTGTGTGTTATACAAGAGTGTGTGTTATACAAGGTGTGTGTTATACAAGGTATGTGTTATACAAGAGTGTGTGTTATACAAGAGTGTGTGTTATACAAGAGTGTGTGTTATACAAGAGTGTGTGTTATACAAGAGTGTGTGTTATACAAGAGTGTGTGTTATACAAGGTGTGTGTTATACAAGGTGTGTGTTATACAAGAGTGTGTGTTATACAAGGTGTGTGTTATACAAGGTGTGTGTTATACAAGGTGTGTGTTATACAAGAGTGTGTGTTATACAAGGTGTGTGTTATACAAGAGTGTGTGTTATACAAGAGTGTGTGTTATACAAGGTGTGTGTTATACAAGAGTGTGTTGGGAAAGAAGGGATACCCACTATCCATCTGTATTACCTGATACAAGTTATACACCTTAAGATGGTTTCAGGAGAGGCCTCCAGACTTCCTCTTGATTCAATAGGATCCCAGACTGTACAACTCATACTAGGTCAGGGTGGTACAGTGGTAGTTTATTTTATTATATACAAGGTTGTTACATTCTTGTACAGCCACCAGCATGCATAGAGTTTCAGGCAGGTCCTTAATCCTAATTTTCCCCGGAAAACGACCTGCCAAATCGTTTAACAATCAGGTACCCATTCACTGCTGGGTGAACAGAGGCAACAGTTAAGGATTGGCGCCCAGTCAATCTTCCCCAGCCAGGAGACGAACCCAGGGCCAAAGTGCTCGTGAAGCGCCGGTCGAGTGCTTTACCACTGTGCCATGGGGACTGCCGGGTTGTGGCTGGCAGTTCGTTGGTTGCGGGTTCGAGTCACCTCAGAGCTCCTGGTGATTCACATTGATATGTATCTCGTTGGTGTGATTTCTTATTTTTATCTATGTCATGACAAAAAAAGTTAGCCCCCAAGATGGACCCCTGTGGTACCCCACTTACCACATTTCTCCAATCTGATTCATTCCCATTTAACACATCCCTTTGTTTTCTTTACTTTAACCGTTGTTTTATCCATTCTTGTACTCAACCATTTATTCCATGTGCCTGTAATTTCTTTGCCAGTCTTTCATGCGGTACCTTATCAAAGGCTTTATAGCAAAATGTGAGCAGGTTTGTTAGGCAAGGTTTCTGTGTTTAACAAACCCATGTTATGTCGACTTTACGAGATTGTTCAGTGTGGGATGGAGAATGATGCCCTCCCTTAGGATGCTCTCCGTGAGCTTGCAGGTGTGTGATGTCAGGCTGGTCGGATGGTCGGACCAGCAAGCATAAGAAATATTGCCGGAACAACCGTGAACATTTTCAAGAGGAAACTAGATTTATTCCTCCAAGGAGTGCCGGACCAACCGGGCTGTGGTGGGTATGTGGGCCTGCGGGCCGCTCCAAGCAACAGCCTGGTGGACCAAACTCTCACAAGTCAAGCCTGGCCTCGGGCCGGACTTGGAGAGTAGAAGAACTCCCAGAACCCCATCAACCAGGTATCAACCAGGTATCAACCAGGTATCAACCAGGTATCAACCAGGTATCATGGTAGTTTTCTCAGCTCTTTCTGCCTTTTTTAAAAATAAGGGTGATAAATAAGGGTGGTAATAGGGTTGTTGATTTGTGGAACCAATTTCCGCGTAGCGTGGTGATGGAGGTGGGGGTCCCTCGATTGTTTCAAGCGCGGGTTGGACATGTTTATGAGTGGGATTGGGTGGTTATAGATAGGAGCTGCCTCGTATGGGCCAATAGGCCTTCTGCAGTTGCCTTTGTTCTTATGTTAATTAGTAGGACTAGTCCTCCATCCAATCTAGGAGGCCTATTCCTTGGTCCAGAGATTTCTGAAAGGGTTTGAGTGGTAGGCATAGTTCCTATTCAAGTTCCTTTATGACTTCGAATTGAATTCCATCCACACCTGGGGCTTTTGAGTCTTAGTTTGTCGATGCTCTCCCTGATTATGTCGCATATTATGGGTATATTCCTTAATTCGTTCTCTTCACCTCCTTCAAACATTTGTGTGGGTGATATGATACCATCTTTGTTGACCAGACCACACACTAGAAGGTGAAGGGACGACGACGTTTCGGTCCGTCCTGGACCACTGTCACAATCGACTTGAGAATGGTCCAGGACGGACCGAAACGTCGTCGTCCCTTCACCTTCTAGTGTGTGGTCTGGTCAACATACTTTAGCCACGTTATTGTGACTCATCGCCTGCATATGATATCATCTAATCTTTCTAGTGTGAACACTGTTGTAAAGTATTTATTTAGAGTGTTTGTTGCCCCTTTATCATCCATTATAACTTGGTTAGTCTCATCTTTTAAGGGTCGTACCAAGTCCTCTGTTTTTGGTTTTACTTCTCATATAGGTATATGACGTCATATAGGTATATGACGTCATATAGGTATATGACGTCATATAGGTATATGACGACTTTGGGTCTTTATATTTTGTGAAAGTTTTATTTTGAAGTTTCTTTTGACTGATCTGATTTCCTGGGTGGCTCAGTTTCTTGAGGTTATCTTGAGATGATTTCGGGGCTTTAGTGTCCCCGCGGCCCGGTCCTCGGCCAGGCCTCCACCCCCAGGAAGCAGCCCGTGACAGCTGACTAACACCCAGGTACCTATTTTACTGCTAGGTAACAGGGGCATAGGGTGAAAGAAACTCTGCCCATTGTTTCTCGCCGGCGCCTGGGATCGAACCCAGGACCACAGGATCACAAGTCCAGCGTGCTGTCCGCTCGGCCGACCGGCTCCCCGGAGTTTAGTGCCCCTTTTATATACAGTATCTCATAATCAATGATGTTCATCGTGGACTTACATCTTCCCCAGAGGTGCCGCTTAGTTATCAATGCTCTCTTTACCACTTGTGTCATCCATCTAGTTATCTTTAATTCTTTTCTTGGCACGTATTTTTGAAAGCGTTCAGTGATGACCTTCAAGATCTCCCGCGATGCTTCCATGCCATAATCACTTATAAGTGTCCTCCAGGTGGTGTTTTGCAGTTTTTCTCTCATTCCTTGATAGTCTCAAGGAGACTATCAAAGAATCAATACTTAAGAACAGCCCTGTGGTGTTTGTGTGTTACTGAGGAAGTCTTGGTTGTAGGGTTGATGTAAAGTCATGACTTGGTTACTGACTTTAATACTTAATATGATTACATGACTAGTAGCTACCAAGCTTGGCGGGCGTCCTGTACGCTCTTGTTTACCTTCTCTCTCTGGCGTCTGCTCCGCCACACATAGAAAACGGATGGTACCATTTTCTGTGAACATGACAAGCCCCAGTAGCCAATACCATTCGGCAAATTTGCATTGCTCCAAAAAAGCTAACTTGGTATAAAAATTTACGTGCCCCATTGGAGGATGTTACCTTTGATCTACTTATATTGACCACCACAAAGCTTTTGAGAAGACAGACCTGCCATCTACAAGCTGGTGCCCCTAGAAACCACATACAGTGTGTACACAACACAACACTAGGAACATGTAGGTAGATAATATAAAAATCCTGGCATCCACCACTGACCAAAGAAGACAGCAAATCCTGGAAACAATACCCATAAGTATATATATGTATATAATGAGAAAGAGAGAGAGAGAGAGAGAGAGAGAGAGAGAGAGAGAGAGAGAGAGAGAGAGAGAGAGAGAGAGAGAGAGAGAGAGAGAGAGAGAGAGAGAGGAGACAGGAGAGAGAGAGAGAAAGAGAGAGAGAAAGAGAGAGAGAGAGAGAGAGAGAGAGAGAGAGAGAGAGAGAGAGAGAGAGAGAGAGAGAGAGAGAGAGAGAGAGAGAGAGAGAGAGAGAGCACATACAGTTGAACAAATGTGTTATCATTCAAAGTTCTCACCCATTGTAAGAAACAATTCTCCTCTCCAGTTGAATTCAAAGTTGTAGAGTGTCACAGACTGAGTCGTAGTGGTGTTGGCATCGACGACCACTTGTGCCATTATCTTGGTGGGTTCCTCGTACACCCATTCTGTCGTTTGGGGCGTCAGAAATGCCACCGAAATACAAGCCTGGTAAATAAAAAGAATATGATTAAATTTATCATTCACACACACACAAGATTACGTATACTCTATACTAGATCTAATCTATACACTTCTCTGTGTATATTCACACTAATCTATATCCACTCACACATTATAATAAAGTAACAAGAATAAGGCAGGACAGGGAAGGCTGGGCCTTCGGGCCTTCCCTGGGAGAGAGAAGGTTACATATTTCTGGACTACCAAAAAGCCTTTGATACAGTAACGCACAGGAGATTACTATACAAACTTCAGAAGCAGATGGGAATCAGCAGAAAAGTCATAACAAGGGAAAGGAATTACCTAACAGGCAGGAGCCAGCGAGTGACAGTGAGAGGCGAGGTACAGTCCTAAAATGAGGACTGACGAACAATTTCAAGTGCAGTGCCTCAAGGATCAGTGATGGGATGAATTCAATTTCTCATACTTAAACTGACCTATCTACAGGTGTCGAGTCTTACATGGCATTCAGTGTCTGCAAATAATGCAAAATTAATGAGACGAGTTGTGACAGATGAGGATTGTAGGATTCTCCAAGAGGACTTCAACAAGTTGCAGAGATGGTCAGGGAAATGGCTACCAGAGTTCAATACAAGCAAGTGTAAATTAAGTTATGGAAAAGGGAACATGTGACAGGAGACCAAAGGGACAGTATGAAGGAAAACTATCTCCCTGTAACGACTCAAGAAAAAGACCTGGAAGTGAACCTAACTCTGGAGCTCATATATATATAAACAGTATAGGATAACGTCAGCCGCGTACTCTACATTAGCAAAAGTTATAACATCATTCAGGAATCTTGATAAGGAGGCTTTTAGATCACTATACACCACCAGAGTATGCCGCCCCATCATAGGGCTCCCACCTAAAGAAAAACGTAAGGAAACTAGAAAAATTAAGAGGTTTGTGCGAGGCACGTCATTCAATTGTGAGGGATGGGATATGAAGTGAGACTGTAGGAACTAAACCTGACAACACTAGAAAAAGTGTGTGCGTGTGCGTGTGTGCGTGCGTGCGTGCGTGTGTGTAGACATGATAGATGTATAAAATACTTAAGGGGATTGGCAGTGGAAAAAGGAAATGCTCACAATGAATATCAATAGAACAAGGGGGGGGAGCATGTGTGGAAGCTTGAGACTCAGATGAGTATAGATATGCTAGGAAGTTTTCATTTGGTGTAAGAGTAGTGACATGCCTCCACAGTATATTGGAGGCAAACTCCAGCTATAATTTGAAAAGTAGATATGATAAGGAAATAAGCCAGGAGCCAATGCTTTAGACAACCGGTAGTTAAAAAGAAGGGATCCAGGAGCCAACCCAGCAGGAATAAATAGGCGAGTACAGATGCATGCACACACATGTACACACACACACACAGATAACACTATAATTGAGAGGGCAGCCGCTGCTGCCTGTAGAAATCATTCCCATCTGCTCATCATGGGAGACACCAACCACGGAAGGATAGACTGGGAGAACAAGGAATCGCATGGAGGATAGGACACATAGATAGCTAAAGTATTGGAGGTGTCGACAAGAAACTTCTTAAGCCAGCATGTCAGGGAATCAACGAGAATGAGAGAAAATGATGAACCAGCGAGACTCGACCTAGTATTCACCCTGAACGACTCCGACATGAGGGAAATCGGTTTCGAGGCCCCAGTAGGAATGAGCGACCACAGTGTACTGGTGTTTGAGTATCTGGTCGAAAAAGAGTTAATGTACTCAAGGAAGAGAACTATCAAGAGAAAGCGCTAAGTCCTTACGACTATATAACCTTTGGAAGGGGACAGGATAAGAATTTTGGATGGGACGGGGAGGAATGGTGCCCAACCACTACGACGGTCGGGGATTGAATGCCGACCTTCATGAAATTCGCCGACCTTCAGCGACGTGAGGTACACCTCACGTCGCTGGAAGAAAGGAGAGCTCGGGAAGACATGATCACTACCTACAAAATTCTAATAGAAATTGACAGGGTTGATAAGGATAAACTGTTTAACACGGGTAGGACACGAACAAGGGGACACAGGTGGAGACTGAGTACCCACATGAGCCACAGAGACGTTAGAAAGAACTTTTTCAGTGTGGGAGTAGTTAACAAGTGGAATGCATCAGACAGTGATGTGGTGGAGGCTGACTCCATACACAGTTTATAGTGTAGATATGATAGAGCCCAGTAGGCTCAGGAACCTGTACACCAGTTGATTGACAGCTGAGAGGCGGGACCAAATAGCCACAGCTCAACCCCCGCAAGTACAACTAGATGAGTATACACACACATACACCCAAAACCCATACCTGCCCCTAGCATACCCTTTTTTTGACTTCCAACATCACTATCTCTCAGAGTCACTATGCCCTATGCCCTTCAGACACCCCTAGCTGCCCAGACCCCATCTGCCCCCCCCAGACCTCCCTAATTGCCCAGACCCCATTAGCCCCCCCCAGACCTCCCTAATTGCCCAGACCCCATTAGCCCCCCCCAGACCTCCCTAATTGCCCAGACCCCATTAGCCCCCCCCCAGACCTGCCTAATTGCCCAGACCCCATTAGCCCCCCCCAGACCTACCTAATTGCCCAGACCCCATTAGCCCCCCCCCCAGACCTACCTAATTGCCCAGACCCCATTAGCCCCCCCCAGACCTCCCTAATTGCCCAGACCCCATTAGCCCCCCCCCAGACCTCCCTAATTGCCCAGACCCCATTAGCCCCCCCCCAGACCTCCCTAATTGCCCAGACCCCATTAGCCCCCCCCAGACCTGCCTAATTGCCCAGATTCCATTAGCCCCCCCCAGACCTACCTAATTGCCCAGACCCCATTAGCCCCCCCAGACCTACCTAATTGCCCAGACCCCATTAGCCCCCCCCAGACCTCCCTAATTGCCCAGACCCCATTAGCCCCCCCCCAGACCTCCCTAATTGCCCAGACCCCATTAGCCCCCCCCCCAGACCTCCCTAATTGCCCAGACCCCATTAGCCCCCCGGTGTCCTGACTCCCAGACCCCCTCAGCCTGTCACCCCCCCCCCTCCACATTCCCAAACACTTCTCGCCTCACAGCCACTTATTGGACATGGGACTACATCCATCTCTCACCTGCAGCACACACCGAGGGAGACAACTAGGCAGATGATCTATATGAACCTGGTAACAGAGTTTCCAGGAAGAGTGTCAAGGTTCAGTACACCAATGCTGATGGGGTATCCAATAAATAAGAGGAAATAAAAGAACGGGGTTAGTTCTTAGTGATTTTCACCCAGAATGAGGGAGACATTACGAATATGGAACATGAAATACCACTAGGAGCCAGTGACCATTGTGTCTTAGTCATTGACTACATGATCGAGCTTAAAATTGTGACCATGGGACAAAAGGTCTGGGGGAAGGAGAGTAGGATAGGAGACTATAGGAGGATAAGAGAATATTTTTTTTTTTTTGAGAGATATATACAAGAGTTGTTACATTCTTGTACAGCCACTAGTACGCGTAGCGTTTCGGGCAAGTCCTTAATCCTATGGTCCCTGGAATACGATCCCCTGCCGCGAAGAATCGTTGTTACAACCAAGTACACATTTTACTGTTGCGTTAAACAGAGGCTACAGTTAAGGATTTGCGCCCAGTAAATCCTCCCCGGCCAGGATACGAACCCATGACATAGCGCTCGCGGAACGCCAGGCGAGTGTCTTACTACTACACCACGGAGACTGCTATATCTGGAAGAAGTGCTGTGGGAAGAAGAACTAAGAGGAAAACGGTGCAAGATATGATGGACTTAGTCAAGTGGAAATGCCAGGAAGCCGAAGAGAGTTTTATACCAACGGTAAAAGTAGGAGGAGGGAATATAAAAACCCATGGTTTAACAGACCATGGGTTCCCCTTTTTTTCAGGAAGCAACAATAAGAAGCAGCAGTCTCCGTGGTGTAGTGGTAAGACACTCGCCTGGCGTTCCGCGAGCGCTATGTCATGGGTTCGTATCCTGGCCGGGGAGGATTTACTGGGCGCAAATCCTTAACTGTAGCCTCTGTTTAACTCAACAGTAAAATGTGTACTTGGATGTAACAAGGATTCTTCGCGGCGGGGATCGTATTCCAGGGACCTGCCCGAAACGCTACGCGTACTAGTGGCTCTACAAGAATGTAACAACTCTTGTATATATCTCAAAAAAAAAAAAAAAAAAAAAAAAGCTGATAGGAAAAAGGCATTTAACTACAGACCAGTATCTCCTGTAAAGTACTTGAAAGAATAATCAGGTTAAGACTGATTACACACCTAGAGAACATTAGGTTTGTAAACAAACACCAACAAGGGTTCAGAGAAGAGAAATCATGCCTAACAAACCTGGAATTCTATGATAAAGTAACAAGAATAAGGCAGGACAGAGAAGGATGGACAGACTGCATATTTCTGGACTGCCAAAAAGACTTTGACACAGTACCGCACAGGAGACTGCTATTCAAACTTGAGAGGCAGGCGGGAGTACGCGGAAAAGCCGTAGCATGGATAAAGAATTACTTAACAGGCAGGAGAGTAACCAGAGAGTAACAGTCAGGGGGCGAGAAGTCAGACTGGCGAACAGTAACGAGTGGAGTACCTCAAGGATCGGTGCTGGGGCCAATTTTATTTCAAATATACGTGACTGCCATGTTTACACGAGTCAAGTCCTATATGTCGATGTTCGCGGATGACGCGAAATTAATGAGAAGAGTTGTGACAGATGATGATTGTTGGATACTCCAAGAGGACCTGAAAAAGCTGCAGAGAGAGTCAGAGAAATGGCTACTAGAGTTCAACATGAGAAAGTGTAAAGTTATCGAAATGGGACTAGGTAACAGGAGATCAAAGTGTCATTACACAATGAAGGGGAACTGCCTACCTGTGATGATTCGTAAAAGAGACCTGGGAGTAGACGTAACACCTAATCTAACTCCTGAGGCACATATAAATTGGATAACGACAGCAGCGTACTCTACACTGGCGAAAGTTAGAACATTATTCAGAAACCTAAGTGAGGAGGCTTTTAGGGCGCTTTACATGACTACGTGAGACCAGTCTTAGAGTATGCAGCCCCATCATGGAGTACCTACCTGAAGAAATACATAAGGAAACTGGAAAAGGTTAAACAATTTGCGACGAGGCTCATCCTGGAGTTGCATGGGATGAGATATGAAGAGCGATTGAAAGAACTGAACTAACAACGTCAGAAAAAAAGAAGGGAGCGGGGAGATATGATAGCAGCATTCAAAATACTCAGGGGGATTGACAGAGTGGACATAGACGAAAGGTTCACACGAAATACCAACAGAACGAGGGGACATGGGTGGAAGCAGGAAACTCAGATGAGTCACAGAGATGTTAGGAAGTTTTCTTTTAGCGTGAGAGTAGTAGAGAAATGGAATGAACTAAAGGAGCCCATTGTGGAAGCAAACACTATTCATAACTTTAAAACTAGGCATGATAGAGAAGGAGGACAGGAGTTATTGCTGTAAACAACCGGCGGCTAGAAAAGCGGGATCCAAGAGCCAACGCTCGATCCTGCAGGTTCAAACATGCGAGTATAAACAAATAGGCGAGTACACACACACATATACTCGTGCACATTATTTTTGTTAATGTACAATACCGCAAGTAATAACATATAGTTCACTTGGACTGAGAAAGGTTTGAGGTGTAGCCCCCAGGTCCTAGGTGCCCACAGTAAGGATCTCACAAGTACCTGATATCCAACCGAGACTTGAAACCTTCCCTGGGAACCCCACTATGGTAAATGGCAGCAATCCTCACCTTCCTTCCTGCAAGCATCCTCATCTAGTGACTAGAGCGACGGCCTTATTTCTCCCAAACCCGAGTTTGAATCTTATACCATCTAGGTGGAATATTATAACCCAGGACTACGGGCTCACCATAGCCCGTGCTACTTGGGACGTACTGTTCCGAGTAGCTGAATCTACAACAATACTGGAGGAGGGGAAGGAATGAGGAAAACTAACATGCATTCCAGCGAGTCCGAGCATGATGAGGCCGAGCTGTTTCCTCATCTTGAGCCAGTCGTCGAGCCACTTGGGGAACCTGCTGTACTTGGTCCCTCGCCACAGCTGGATGTACGCCGCCACCAGACCTGAGGACCACAACACACTATTACTCTCTTCTCCTAGTTATCCATTTATAATATCGCGCCACGAATGATTGCCCGAGACGTTGAGCGCACTTGTGGCTTCAGACATAGTTTATACTTACTGACCAGACCACACACTAGACGGTGAAGGGACGACGACGTTTCGGTCCGTCCTGGACCATTCTCAAGTCGATTGAGAATGGTCCAGGACGGACCGAAACGTCGTCGTTACTTCACCTTCTAGTGTGTGGTTTGGTCAACATATTTCAGCCAGGTTATTGTGACTCGTCGCCTGCACGGTGAAGAGTTTACCTGGGATGTAGCAGAAGGCTAAGGTCCACAACGCCGTGATAGCAATAACTCGGTTGAAGTTTATCATTGCTATGTGTTTCCATTCCTTTTGCCAGTCGCCCGAAGCCCAGTTGTAGCAGATTTGGAACCTAAACAATATTGACATTTTAACACAACATATTTAATATTAATGACAGCAATCGATTTAATTTATAAAATCGATATTTATTTATCGATTTAATCGATAAAAATTAATATTAATGACAACAATTCACTGTTCTAATATGACAATTAATCAATCAATTGTCAATATGACAATTAATGTTCTTAATATGACTGTTCAGACAGTCATATTAAGTTCATCACCGAACACAGCTTCACTCTTTCTTACGAGAAAAGCGCAAGAATCCAGAGAAAGAGAAAGACGCCAAAAACAACTGCAACCGGTCTCTTCCAGGATGGCATGAAGAGCAGGGGGACATCCTCGATGTCCCTGGAGGCCTGGAGACTGCCCCAGTCCACAGGATGGAAGCCCATCATCCGCACGATGTCCGACACCTTGGTCTTGGCCTCCACGAAGTCGCTGGCCAGAAATACCTGTCATAAAAGTGGCCATCATTAACCTCTCTGATATTATGGTGTCTGATATTATGATATTATGGTGCTGTATGGTGTCTATTAATCTTGTTTAAATTACTAATCATGTCCGACACCTTGGTCTTGGCCTCCACGAAGTCGCTGGCCAGAAATACCTGTCATAAAAGTGGCCATCATTAACCTCTCTGATATTATAGCTTTAATTCTTTGTTATCAATATAGCAAAATGAGATTTGTCTCTAAACAAAATATGTAGCGGAACTATTTTCTTACTCTGGGGGATTAAGAAGAAGAAGAATCAAGTTACTGACATTTATGGTCAAGAAACTCTTAATGATTAATGAAGGGAATATTTTCTACGACGTTTCGTTCCACTCTGGAACATCTTCAGGTAAGTGTCTGGGATGCTCCCGGACGCAGGTTCGAATCCTCGTCACGGCCCTTGTGGATTTGTTCATCTTCAGGTAACGTATAAATACCTTACCTGAATACCTTAAAATAAGATTATTGTTGTTGTTATTGTTGTTGAACACCAAGCCTCCACAAGAGGTGGCACGGGCATGAATAGCCCGTAAATTATATACAGGGTTCTTGTTGTTGTTGTTGTTTTAGATTCCAAGTACCCTCCCCCCCTCCCTCCCCCCTACACACAACTTCACATCTCTCGAACAAATCCACAAGGACCGTGATGAGGTTCGAACCTACGTACAGGATGTTCAAAGATGCGCCTTAATCGACTCAGCCACGACATGTTCACCTCTCTCACATGTGTATTTAAGACAAATTTACACCCTGTATATTTTTACGGGCTCACCATAGCCCGTGCTACATGGACACTTCGTCCTGAGTCGCTAAATCTTTAACAACAACAACCCTGTATATTTTTACGGGCTATTCATGCCCGTGCCACCTCTTGGGTGGCTTAATCTTCATCAATCAATCAATCGTGTATATTAATTCCTTACAGGAATCAATATAGAAGATTGATCTGTCGTTCAGGAGTCTAAGTGCACAGTTCCTCGAGGCGTGCCCAGGGTCTCAGCCCACTGGCACCAACCTGTCTCTACCAATGTTCTACGTCCCTCTACTTGTTAGCTTTCTGAGCCTCCGGGAAGGTGGCCGCCCCGCCTCCCTCAACTGTACTGCCGGGTAGATGTGTATCACTAAATGTAGATGTGTTTATATATATATATATATATATATATATATATATATATATATATATATATATATATGCGAACAAGCCTGAATGGTCCCCAGGACTATATGCGACTGAAAACTCACACCCCAGAAGTGACTCGAACCCATACTCCCAGAAGCAACGCAACTGATAACTACAGGGCGCCTTAATCCGCTTGACCATCACGGCCGGACAAAAGGAAGTGATAGCCGAAGCTATTTGAACCACTTCCCCGCCGGCAACTCGGATGGTAATCTTGGGCATCAGTTATCAGTTGCGTTGCTTCTGGGAGTATGGGTTCGAGTCACTTCTGGGGTGTGAGTTTTCAGTCGCATATAGTCCTGGGGACCATTCAGGCTTGTTCGCATTTGTGTTTCTCACGTGTGCCCCAAAGAATGAGGTGATTTGGTGAAATGCTATGCCCAAGATTACCATCCGAGTTGCCGGCGGGGAAGTGGTTCAAATAGCTTCGGCTATCACTTCCTTTTGTCCGGCCGTGATGGTCAAGCGGATTAAGGCGCCCTGTAGTTATCAGTTGCGTTGCTTCTGGGAGTATGGGTTCGAGTCACTTCTGGGGTGTGAGTTTTCAGTCATATATATATAATATATATATACATATATGTCGTACCTAGTAGCCAGAATGCACTTCTCAGCCTACTATGCAAGGCCCGATTTGCCTAATAAGCCAAGTTTTCATGAATTAATTGTTTTTCGACTACCTAATCTACCTAACCTAACCTAACTTTTTCGGCTACCTATCCTAACCTAACCTATAAAGATAGGTTAGGTTAGGTTAGGTAGGGTTGGTTAGGTTCGGTCATATATCTACGTTAATTTTGACTCCAATTAAAAAAAAATTGACCTCATACATAATGAAATGGGTAGCTTTATCATTTCATAAGAAAAAAAATAGAGAAAATATATTAATTCATGAAAACTTGGCTTATTAGGCAAATCGGGCCTTGCATAGTAGGCTCAGAAGTGCGTTCTGGCTACTAGGTACGACATATATATATATATATATATATATATATATATATATATATATATATATATATATATATATATATGTCGTACCTAATAGCCAGAACGCACTTCTCAGCCTACTATGCAAGGCAAAATTTGCCTAATAAGCCAAGTTTTCATGAATTAATTGTTTTTCGACTATCTAACCTACCTAACCTAACCTAACCTAATTTTTTCGGCTACCTAACCCAACCTAACCTATAGAGATAGGTTAGGTTAGGTTAGGTAGGGTTGGTTAGGTTAGGTCATATATGTACGTTAATTTTAACTCCAATAAAAAAAAATTGACCTCATACATAATGAAATGGGTAGCTTTATCATTTCATAAGAAAAAAATTAGAGAAAATATATTATATTAGGAAAACTTGGCTTATTAAGCAAATCGGGCCTTGCATAGTAGGCCGAGAAGTGTGTTCTGGCTACTAGGTACGACATATATATATATATATATATATATATATATATATATATATATATATATATATATATATATATATATATATATATATATATAAGGGGTACAATCTCTGGTGCAATTATAGGGATCTACAACCTCTGAGAATGGAATATTTAGTTCAACTGATGCTGGAGTCATGTAGCGACTGTTTAAAACTGTAGTTGTAGTAGTTGTGAGGTAGTGTAGCTATTTCAGGCGACCTCCCGCGCTGAGGGAGGTCCTCCCACGTCACCCCCATACCGGGGTGTCCTCGTGTAACTTGTGTATAATGTTCCAGCTTTAGTAAACAAATACAAAACCCTGCCTCTCGCTGGCTACAACGATCCATACCTTGCACAGTGCTCCATCGTCGCTACATATCCTATTACACGTGGAAGACAGGCGGAGGGGGGTTATCTTGAGGTTATCTTGAGATGATTTCGGGGCTTTAGTGTCCCCGCGGCCCGGTCCTCGACCAGGCCTCCACCCCCAGGAAGCAGCCCGTGACAGCTGACTAACTCCCAGCTACCTATTTACTGCTAGGTAACAGGGGCATTCAGGGGGAGGGGGGGGGGAAGGGTAAACATGTGTACACATACGAAATTAGAATCACAACAGTCTGAATGTAACGAACTGATTTCCCGAAAGTGTTGTGGGAAGAGACAAACGTCACGAAATATTGTTTGTTGTTGTTGTTTAAGATGCGCTGCCTAGAACAAAAAGTTCCAGGTAGCACGGGCTATGGTGAGCCCGTAATTCTATATTACCAACAGGGTTTTTTTTTTTTTTTAGTCGCGAAATAGATTGAAGACTCGCCTCTTTGCTGCCCTGGATCCCGCCATTCTCCAGAGCGTAGGCAGAGAGGACGTTGAAGCCCTTGACCACACAAGCCTCAGGAACCAGCCCCTGGAGGTACTCGGCGTTACTGCGGTAGCTGCAGGAGGGAGAGGGAGAGAGAGCATGGATGAGAAATTACAATCACAATGGATCACAATCACAATGGATCACAATCGACTGGAGAATGGTCCAGGACGGACCGAAACGTCGTCGTCCCTTCAACTTCTAGTGTGTGGTCTGGTCAGCATGGATGAGAAATTACCGGAGTCATACAAGGGGTTCGAACCTGCGTCAATGCACCCCCAACCCCTCCCACTTTCTTGTGTAATGGGGATTACCACAGTGCTCAACTATTACCATATACAAAATACACTAAACATGTTCGATACTTGAATTATTTTTAAATAAATGGAATTTATGAGTATTTAGTAGTTGCGATGATTAGTAAAGACTGTTTATCTTACCCGAACACCTTCAGAGTTGTCACAGTAGAACAATAGTACTCAATATGACTTTACAGCCTCGAGGTTGAGAGACCTAACCAAGAGGATATAGTGACCTAACCAAGAGGATATAGTGACCTAACCAAGAGGATATAGTGACCTAACCAAGAGGATATAGTGACCTAACCAAGAGGATATAGTGACCTAACCAAGAGGATATAGTGACCTAACCAAGAGGATATAGTGACCTAAAAATGCATATGGTAACTATATATATCATGTATACAGTCACAGGTCTGTGTATACAGTCACAGGTCTGTGTATACAGTCACAGGTCTGTGTATACAGTCACAGGTGTGTGTATACAGTCACAGGTCCGTGTATACAGTCACAGGTCCGTGTATACAGTCACAGGTCCGTGTATACAGTCACAGGTCCGTGTATACAGTCACAGGTCCGTGTATACAGTCACAGGTCTGTGTATACAGTCACAGGTCTGTGTATACAGTCACAGGTCTGTGTATACAGTCACAGGTCTGTGTATACAGTCACAGGTCCGTGTATACAGTCACAGGTCCGTGTATACAGTCACAGGTCCGTGTATACAGTCACAGGTCCGTGTATACAGTCACAGGTCCGTGTATACAGTCACAGGTCCGTGTATACAGTCACAGGTCCGTGTATACAGTCACAGGTCCGTGTATACAGTCACAGGTCCGTGTATACAGTCACAGGTCCGTGTATACAGTCACAGGTCCGTGTATACAGTCACAGGTCCGTGTATACAGTCACAGGTCCATGTATACAGTCACAGGTCCATGTGTACAGTCACAGGTCCGTGTGTACAGTCACAGGTCCGTGTATACAGTCACAGGTCCGTGTATACAGTCACAGGTCCATGTGTACAGTCACAGGTCCATGTATACAGTCACAGGTCCGTGTATACAGTCACAGGTCCGTGTATACAGTCACAGGTCCATGTATACAGTCACAGGTCCATGTATACAGTCACAGGTCCGTGTATACAGTCACAGGTCCGTGTATACGGTCCCAGGCCCGTGTATACAGTCACAGGCCCACGTATACGGTCCCAGGCCCGTGTATACAGTCACAGGCCCACGTATACGGTCCCAGGCCCGTGTATACAGTCACAGGCCCACGTATACGGTCCCAGGCCCGTGTATACAGTCACAGGCCCACGTATACGGTCCCAGGCCCATGTATACTGTCCCAGGTCCATGTATACGGTCCCAGGCCCATATATACGTCCCCACGATCATGTATACGGTGGCAGGCCCATGTATACTGTCCAAGGTCCATATATACGTCCACACGATCATGTATACGGTGGCAGAGCCATGAGAGAAAACCAACAAAAGTGAGAGGGGTAACTATACTAACTGGGGCCCCTTGCGTCGCTCGGTGTTGTTGGAGACGTCGATGAGGATCTTGCCCCGGAGGAGTGTGAGGGGCAGGTAGTCGTAGTGGTCGCGCCCCACCGCCACCACCACCATGTTGGCCGGTCCCAGCGCTGCCTCCTGACTCGTCAGCACCGCCCCCGTCTGGCGTACCATGTGCCTGCAACGGTGGAATTATCATGAGACGCCAGCAAACATGCCTACAAGGGTGCCTGCAACGGTGGAATTATCATGAGACGGCAGCAAACATATGCCTGCAACGGTGGAATTATCATGAGACGCCAGCAAACATGCCTACAAGGGTGCCTGCAACGGTGGAATTATCATGAGACGCCAGCAAACATGCCTACAAGGGTGCCTGCAACGGTGGAATTATCATGAGACGCCAGCAAACATGCCTACAAGGGTGCCTGCAACGGTGGAATTATCATGAGACGGCAGCAAACATATGCCTGCAACGGTGGAATTATCATGAGACGGCAGCAAACATATGCCTGCAACGGTGGAATTATCATGAGACGGCAGCAAACATATGCCTGCAACGGTGGAATTATCATGAGACGGCAGCAAACATATGCCTGCAACGGTGGAATTATCAAAATAAGACAACAAACACGTGCCTGGACATAAATAACCTATGGAGTTGAACTATATATAATCACTAGAACACTATACTGATGAATGTGAAACCGTAAAGGACTTTAGACCTCCTGGCCTCTTGTACCACCAACTGTGTAACTATGTCATTGACTCAGGTGTTCTGGACGACATCCTAACAATTTACCCAAAATTTGCTTGTCCATTTTAAAGAATGAAGAACAATTTTTATTTATATTCTAAGCTGCCTGACTTATGAACCCATCCCTGCCCTTGTGTGGCAGTGTACAGTAGAAAGTTGTTTTCACATATCCATACATTAAAACATTGATTGTAACCATGATATATATGTGCTTCAGCCTACAGTTTAGACCTATTGTCTTGTGTATGACCCTCTGTCCTGCGTGACAGTGAATACCACCATTATCCTCAACTTAATAAGACTATCAAAATCCTCAGATTAGGCAAAATTGTAATTAATTTTGTCAATAAAGATGTTAATAATAATAATAATATACTTCTCATACGCTAAAACAACAAAATAATTTCAACTCGTCAGGATGTATCAGTTTACCCTCGTGTGAGTTAAGGCTCTTGCCAAAGATGTACTAATCAATTTTGAAGTGTTGTGTAATACAAAAAATCGGTGTTTTTATCAAATTATATTTGTTTGTGTATTCCTATTGTTATGGTTTTGGTCAGACAAACAATCTTCGTCCACATGGTTTTTATTCTCCGCCAGTAACAACTACAAAACATTTTTTGAGATATATACAGGAGTTGTTACATTCTTGTACAGCCACTAGTACGCGTAGCGTTTCGGGCAGGTCCTTAATCCTATGGTCCCTGGAATACGATCCCCGCCGCGAAGAATCGTTGTTACAACGAAGTACACATTTTACTGTTGCGTTAAACAGAGGCTACAGTTAAGGAATTGCTCCCAGTAAATCCTCCCCGGCCAGGATACGAACCCATGACATAGCGCTCGCGGAACGCCAGGGGAGTGTCTTACCACTACACCACGGAGACTGTAAACATTATCAGGTACATGAAATATTATTAACAAGATCATAAACAAAAGAGCATCTGCTCCAAACATGCTACCTCCAACATCTGTAGTACTCAATCCCAACACCTATTGTCTGGAGCAAAGCTGACATACACTCCATTAAAACAAATTGTTTACAACCCATAGATATGAATATTACAGACCAGCTTAATGCACTGACTAAATGCTCGTTGATCCATCCGTTGGCACACGTTTTATTAACGACAAAAAAAAATTACTTAGCAGCTGATAACGTTCAATAATTTCTGTAACTGTGCTTCGCTGTTCCTGAAATTATGTTCAAATAAGAAGCCTCTAAAACACTCACCAAATTTCGCAAATATAAACACTTGCCGAGAACCAACACACACAACCTAGGCCTAAATTATTAGAACATATGATAATGTAATTTCAGAAAATATTTTTTTGTATTAAAAACTACGATGGAATTGTTGAATGCATCTTTGAGGACGGAGGCAGCTTGGACGAACATAGCGTCAGGATGAGAGGTTGTTCTACCCACCAAACAGGTGAGGCGGCGGTACCTGGTTGATGGGGTTCTGGGAGTTCGTCTACTCCCCAAGCCCGGCCCGAGGCCAGGCTTGACTTGTGAGAGTTTGGTCCACCAGGCTGTTGCTTGGAGCGGCCCGCAGGCCCACATATACCTGGTTGATGGGGTTCTGGGAGTTCTTCTACTCCCCAAGCCCGGCCCGAGGCCAGGCTTGACTTGTGAGAGTTTGGTCCACCAGGCTGTTGCTTGGAGCGGCCCGCAGGCCCACATATACCTGGTTGATGGGGTTCTGGGAGTTCTTCTACTCCCCAAGCCCGGCCCGAGGCCAGGCTTGACTTGTGAGAGTTTGGTCCACTAGGCTGTTGCTTGGAGCGGCCCGCAGGCCCACATACCCATCACAGCCCGGTTGGTCCGGCACTCCTTGGAGAAAATTATCAAGTTTTCTCTTGAAGATGTCCACGGTTGTTCCGGCAATATTTCTTATACTCGCTGGGAGGATGTTGAACAACCGCGGACCTCTGATGTTCATACAGTGTTCTCTGATTGTGCCTATGGCACCTCTGCTCTTCACTGGTTCTATTCTACATTTTCTTCCATATCGTTCACTCCAGTATGTTGTTATTTTACTGTGTAGATTTGGGACCTGGCCCTCCAGTATTTTCCACGTATATATTATTTGATATCTCTCGTCTCCTTTCTAGAGAGTACATTTGGAGAGCTTTGAGATGATCCCAATAATTTAGGTGCTTTATCTCGTCTATGCGTGCCGTATATGTTCTCTGTATTCCCTCTATTTCAGCAATCTCTCTTGCTCTGAAGGGGGAAGTGAGTACTGAGCAGTACTCAAGACGGGACAACACAAGTGACTTGAAGAGTACAACCATTGTGATGGGATCTCTGGATTTGAAAATTCTCGTAATGCATCCTATCATTTTTCTGGCTGTCGCAATATTTGCTTGGTTATGCTCCCTAAACGTTAGGTCGTCGGACATCATTATTCCCAAATCCTTTACATGCTGTTTTCCTACTATGGGCAGATTTGATTGTGTTTTGTACCCTGTATTATGTTTAAGGGCCTCATTTTTACCGTATCTGAGTACCTGGAATTTATCACTGTTAAACATCATGTTATTTTCTGATGCCCAGTCGAAAACTTTATTAATATCTGCTTGAAGTTTTCAATGTCTTCAGCAGAGATAATTTTCATGCTGATTTTTGTGTCATCTGCAAAGGATGATAGAAAGCTATGACTTGTATTTTTATCTATATCTAATATGAAATTAAGAAAAAGCAATGGTGCAAAGACTGAAGCCTGAGGTACAGAGCTTTCAACTGCTCTTGGACTAGATTCTATATTGTTGACTGTTATTCGTTGTGTTCTGTTCGACAGGAAACTGAGTATCCAGCGTCCTACTTTACCAGTTATTCCCATTGACCTCATTTTGTGTGCTATCACGCCATGGTCACATTTATCGAATGCCTTTGTGAAGTCCGTGTATACCACATCTGCATTCTGTTTTTCTTCTAATGCCTCAGTGATGTTGTCGTAGTGGTCCAGTAGCTGTGAGAGACATGATCTTCCCGCTCTAAATCCATGTTGGCCTGGGTTGTGGAGGTCATTGGTCTCCATGAAACTTGTGACCTGACTCCTGATCACTCTCTCAAACACTTTTATTATGTGGGACGTTAGTGCAACTGGTCTATAATTCTTTGCCAATGCTTTGCTCCCTCCCTTGTGTAGAGGGGCAATGTCTGCTGCTTTAAGTGCATCTGGTATCTCCCCCGTGTCCAAGCTCTTCCTCCACACTATACTGAGTGCCTGTGCCACCGGCACTTTGCATTTCTTTATATATATTGAATTCCGTGAATTTGGACCCGGAGCCGAGTGCATGGACATGTTTTCAATTTCTCTTTCAAATTCTGCCACGCTCGTGTTGATATCAGTTATATTTACAGGTGTTTGGATATCACGCACAAAGTTGTCCTGATCTTCCACTTTCATGTTGTTTATTGGAGTGCTAAACATGTCCTCATACTGCTTTTTTAGGATTTCACTAATTTCTTTGTCATCCTCAGTGTATAAACCTTCACTCGTTCTAATAGGTCCAATACTGGCAGTGGTTTTTACTTTTGATTTCGCAAATGTGAAGAAATATTTTGGGGTTTTTCTTTATTTCTTGAATTGCTTTCTGTTCTAGTTGCTTTTCTTCAATTTCAGTGTTACAGTTTCTGCTCGATTTCTTCAATCTCCCTGTTTAAATTACTCCTCCTTTGTAGGAAAAGTCGTGTGTGCTTAAGCGTTTCCGTTATTTTTTTCCTTCTTTTATAGAATCTTCTGCGTTCTCTTTCTACATTTGACCTCTTTCTGGCTTTCTTCAAAGGAACATGTTTCAGACAGACTTCATATGCTTCAGAAGTAAGTTTTTCTATCCCTTATGTAGGATTGTTATTACATGAAACAGTTTTCCATTGAATGTTTTTAAGTTCCCTGTTTATTGCATCCCAGTTTGTCCTTTTATTATTAAAATTAAATTTACTGAATAACCCGTCTCGCTTGATCAACGTTTTAGGTCTATTCTGAGTATTGATGGAAGTTTGCACTTCAATGAGCTTGTGATCTGAGTATGTTGTGTCTGAGATCGTAATGTCCCTGAATTATGTCTTTATTGTGAGTCGTTCAACCCACCAAGCAGGTGAGGGGGGTCGTCCTACCCACCAAACAGGTGAGGGGGGTCGTCCTACCCCACCAAACAGGTGAGGGGGGTCGTTCAACCCCACCAAACAGATGAGGGGGGTCGTCCTACCCCACCAAACAGGTGAGGGGGGTCGTCCTACCCCACCAAACAGGTGAGGGGGGTCGTCCTACCCCACCAAACAGGTGAGGGGGGTCGTCCTACCCCACCAAACAGGTGAGGGGGGTCGTCCTACCCCACCAAACAGGTGAGGGGGGTCGTCCTACCCCACCAAACAGGTGAGGGGGGTCGTCCTACCCACTAAACAGGTGAGGGGGGTCGTCCTACCCTACCAAACAGGTGAGGGGGGTCGTCCTACCCTACCAAACAGGTGAGGGGGTCATCCTACCCTACCAAACAGGTGAGGGGGGTCGTCCTACCCTACCAAACAGGTGAGGGGGGTCGTCCTACCCACTAAACAGGTGAGGGGGGTCGTTCAACCCCACCAAACAGGTGAGGGGGGTCGTCCTACCCACTAAACAGGTGAGGGGGGTCGTTCAACCCTACCAAACAGGTGAGGGGGGTCGTCCTACCCACTAAACAGGTGAGGGGGGTCGTTCAACCCTACCAAACAGGTGAGGGGGGTAGTTCTACCCCACCAAACAGGTGAGGGGGGTAGTCCTACCCCACCAAACAGGTGAGGGGGGTCGTTCAACCCCACCAAACAGGTGAGGGGGGTCGTCCTACCCACCAAACAGGTGAGGGGGGTCGTTCAACCCTACCAAACAGGTGAGGGGGGTCGTTCAACCCCACCAAACAGGTGAGGGGGGTCGTCCTACCCACCAAACAGGTGAGGGGGGTCGTCCTACCCACCAAACAGGTGAGGGGGGTCGTTCAACCCCACCAAACAGGTGAGGGGGGTCGTCCTACCCCACCAAACAGGTGAGGGGGGTCGTTCAACCCCACCAAACAGGTGAGGGGGGTCGTTCAACCCCACCAAACAGGTGAGGGGGGTCGTACTATCCACCAAACATACTATAGTGTGCTCCTTAACTTTGATGTCTCTGTTTACCAATAAGAAGGCGCCAAGTAGAGTCAGCTATTGTAGGTTATATCCTAGGTAAGGTCAGTAGTTAGCAGGTGGCTACCGTTACCTGTGCCAGGGGGGCTAGCGTTACCTGTGGCAGGTGGCTAGCGTTACCTGTAGCAGATAGCTACCGTTACCTGTGGCAGGTGGCTACCGTTACCCGTGGCAGGTGGCTACCGTTACCTGTAGCAGATAGCTACCGTTACCTGTAGCAGATAGCTACCGTTACCTGTTGCAGATAGCTACCGTTACCTGTAGCAGATAGCTACCGTTACCTGTGGCAGGTGGCTACCGTTACACTGGCTTCATTACTGCGAACACAACCTTCCCGCCAAAAAATTGCTTCGCCTAAATTCCATAAAAGAGGTTTAAAGATGGCTCTAATCTTTGCCAGGCACCGCACAATGGCCGTCGCCTGAACTCCTCCTCCTCCGCTTAGCTTTCACTGGTTGACCTTTCCTGAGGGAGACGTCTTGAGTCAATGTTAAGCAAGGGTCAGGGTCGCCCCCCAGCACGCCCTGTGGCTCCATGGGGTCGTTGGGTCACCCGTGATATTGTGTGGAGCTTCTCAGTGGTGACCTCCACACACGACCCATCGTTTCAGGCTAATACTCTCACGCCCTCTTCACATTATTTACACACACGCTACGGGTTCTGAATCTCACGTCCCTGGAAGGCAGAAGAGTAAGGGGAGCCATGATCACTACCTACGGAATTTTCAGGGGAATTGACAGAGTGGACAAACTCTTCAGAACGGGTGGAACACGAACAAGAGGACACAGGTGGAAACCGAGTACCCACATGAGCCATAGGGACGTTAGAAAGAAGTTTTTTAGTGTCAGAGTAGTTAGTAAATGGAATGCATTAGGCAGTGATGTGGTGGAGGCTGACTCCATACACAGTTTATAATGTAGATATGATAGAGCCCAATAGGCTCAGGACATCTTAAAGTGTCCTCATCCAGAACAACAGCCAGGAATGACAAGAACAACACCCACACCTTCCTCTTGGCACATGGAACGAGTCCGAACCCCCCCCCCCCTCCCTCCCCTTCGGACAGAAACCACTGAAGTACATTACAGATGAACAGAATTAAAGTTATGTACAAAACTGTAAATGTGAATTACAAATAATGGGGAAGAGTGACAAGAGAGTGACAAGAGAGTGACAAGAGAGTGACAAGAGAGTGACAAGAGTGACAAGAGAGTGACAAGAGAGTGACAAGAGAGTGACAAGAGAGTGACAAGAGAGTGACAAGAGAGTGACAAGAGAGTGACAAGAGAGTGACAATAGAGTGACAATAGAGTGACAATAGAGTGACAAGAGAGTGACAAGAGAGTGACAAGAGAGTGACAAGAGAGTGACAAGAGAGTGACAAGAGAGTGACAAGAGAGTGACACTACACATTACCACAACAATAACCCCGACTGACAAATGTCATAAGCAGACACGGGGGCCTCGTAGCCTGGTGGATAGCGCGCAGGACTCGTAATTCTGTGGCGCGGGTTCGATTCCCGCACGAGGCAGAAACAAATGGGCAAAGTTTCTTTCACCCTGAATGCCCCTGTTACCTAGCAGTAAAATAGGTACCTGGATGTTAGTCAGCTGTCACGGGCTGCTTCCTGGGGGTGGAGGCCTGGTCGAGGACCGGGCCGCGGGGACACTAAAAGCCCCGAAATCATCTCAAGATAACCCCAAGAAGACAGCATTTCTAAAACGCCATCAGGTAATACGGAAGGTGATGAAGAACAGTTGTAAAATACGAACACGAGGGAATGTTATAATGGTAGTTATGATTTACAACCCCCCCCCCCGCCCCCCTATACCATACAACACAAGGCCTAGAGAGACAATAAGTGCGACGAGAAATCCCACAAGTCCACAGTGGACAGTTCACCGAGAGTCAGATCGTAATGCTCGGAGATTTGAATCATCAGGCATATCCCACCAAACACACAACGAAACTACGACGTTGGTACAACGTTCGAACAAGTTTAATACCACCTAACCAGTTATAACAACCAATATAGCAAGTTGTGACAACGTTCTAATACGTCATAAACACGTTAAGCCAAGATGTAACAACTTTATTTCAAGGTGTATCAAAGGGAAAATAGAGACAGTTTCAGTTTGTGTTTCCAGGCATTAGACTGGACCACTGAAGACTCTCGCACGGTGATGAGACGTGGAGAGAAAACCTGCTGGACACAGACATAGACACAAACATTTCTTAGAGTCAAGATATCACAGAGCCATTAAGAGGAAAACATGTAGCTCCACCAGCACACTCCACGCTGGACGTGTGACGCAGAGTAACACCTACATCATACAAGCGTTACAGGGAAGAAAACAGCCAAATAAATCAAAGCAAAAATACAGTAAGGGTTGTATTTTACCACACGAGGTAACGTAAATGGATACATTTGGATACAGGGAGCCGGTCGGCCGAGCGGACAGCACGCTGGACTTGTGATCCTGTGGTCCTAGGTTCGATCCCAGGCGCCGGCGAGAAACAATGGGCAGAGTTTCTTTCACCCTATGCCCCTGTTACCTAGGAGTAAAATAGGTACCTGGGTGTTAGTCAGCTGTCACGGGCTGCTTCCTGGGGGTGGAGGCCTGGTCGAGGACCGGGCCGCGGGGACACTAAAAAGCCCCGAAATCATCTCAAGATAACCTCAAGAAGGTACATTTCTGCCCAAGAGAGGCAGAAATTCGAGTCAGGAAGAAAGCAGAGAGGCAATATGAAAACGACGTAGCAGCAAAAGCTAAAGATTAACCCGAATTGTATAGCGATACAAGGAAGGGAATTATCAGGGGGGGGGGGGGGGGAAAGCGCCAAGCCATTACGACTATATAGCACTGGGAAGGGGTCAGGATAAGGATTTGGGATGGGACGGGGGGAAAGGAATATTGCCCAACCACTTGTGGACGGTCGGGGATTGAACGCCGACCTGCATGACGCGAGACCGTCGCTCTACCTTCCAGCTAAAATGGCTGGGTGATACAAGGGGAAAACTCACTAGCAAGGGGCCCGAGTTCAGGCTGAGATGAGACAGTGGAGTCTCACAGAAAACGACACAGAGGTGTGTGAAGAACTCAGCGGATCTCAAGAGATCTTCATAGAAGAATGAATGCAGCCTCCCATCACCCAGTACAGCCAACCGGCTGACAGGTGATAACCGGCCCAGTACAGCCAACCGGCTGACAGGTGATAACCGGCCCAGTACAACCAACCGGCTGACAGGTGATAACCGGCCCAGTACAACCAACCGGCTGACAGGTGATAACCGGCCCAGTACAACCAACCGGCTGCCAGGTGATAACCGGCCCAGTACAACCAACCGGCTGACAGGTGATAACCGGCCCAGTACAACCAACCGGCTGACAGGTGATAACCGGCCCAGTACAACCAACCGGCTGACAGGTGATAACCGGCCCAGTACAACCAACCGGCTGACAGGTGATAACCGGCCCAGTACAGCCAACCGGCTGCCAGGTGATAACCGGCCCAGTACAACCAACCGGCTGACAGGTGATAACCGGCCCAGTACAACCAACCGGCCGCCAGGTGATAACCGGCCCAGTACAGCCAACCGGCTGACAGGTGATAACCGGCCCAGTACAGCCAACCGGCTGACAGGTGATAACCGGCCCAGTACAACCAACCGGCTGACAGGTGATAACCGGCCCAGTACAACCAGCCGGCTGACAGGTGATAACCGGCCCAGTACAGCCAACCGGCTGCCAGGTGATAACCGGCCCAGTACAGCCAACCGGCTGCCAGGTGATAACCGGCCCAGTACAACCAACCGGCTGCCAGGTGATAACCGGCCCAGTACAACCAACCGGCTGCCAGGTGATAACCGGCCCAGTACAACCAACCGGCTGCCAGGTGATAACCGGCCCAGTACAACCAGCCGGCTGACAGGTGATAACCGGCCCAGTACAGCCAACCGGCTGCCAGGTGATAACCGGCCCAGTACAGCCAACCGGCTGCCAGGTGATAACCGGCCCAGTACAACCAACCGGCTGCCAGGTGATAACCGGCCCAGTACAACCAACCGGCTGCCAGGTGATAACCGGCCCAGTACAACCAACCGGCCGCCAGGTGATAACCGGCCCAGTACAACCAACCGGCTGACAGGTGATAACCGGCCCAGTACAGCCAACCGGCTGCCAGGTGATAACCGGCCCAGTACAACCAACCGGCCGCCAGGTGATAACCGGCCCAGTACAGCCAACCGGCTGACAGGTGATAACCGGCCCAGTACAGCCAACCGGCTGACAGGTGATAACCGGCCCAGTACAACCAACCGGCTGCCAGGTGATAACCGGCCCAGTACAGCCAACCGGCTGACAGGTGATAACCGGCCCAGTACAGCCAACCGGCTGACAGGTGATAACCGGCCCAGTACAACCAACCGGCCGCCAGGTGATAACCGGCCCAGTACAGCCAACCGGCTGCCGGGTGATAACCGGCCCAGTACAGCCAACCGGCTGACAGGTGATAACCGGCCCAGTACAACCAACCGGCTGACAGGTGATAACCGGCCCAGTACAGCCAACCGGCTGACAGGTGATAACCGGCCCAGTACAGCCAACCGGCTGCCGGGTGATAACCGGCCCAGTACAGCCAACCGGCTGACAGGTGATAACCGGCCCAGTACAACCAACCGGCTGACAGGTGATAACCGGCCCAGTACAGCCAACCGGCTGCCAGGTGATAACCGGCCCAGTACAGCCAACCGGCTGCCAGGTGATAACCGGCCCAGTACAACCAACCGGCTGACAGGTGATAACCGGCCCAGTACAGCCAACCGGCTGCCAGGTGATAACCGGCCCAGTACAACCAACCGGCTGACAGGTGATAACCGGCCCAGTACAGCCAACCGGCTGACAGGTGATAACCGGCCCAGTACAGCCAACCGGCTGACAGGTGTTTTTTTCTACCTCTTGTTCCAGTGACATTTATAAATCCGAGAAAGTTCGGATCAATAATTTGCATTGTCCCCAATAACGGAGGAATGACGTCATACCGGACGAATGACGTCGTACCGGACGAATGACGTCATACAGTACGAATGACGTCATACAGTACGAATGACGTCATGCAGTACGAATGACGTCATGCAGTACGAATGACGTCATGCAGTACGAATGACGTCATGCAGTACGAATGACGTCATGCAGTACGAATGACGTCATGCAGTACGAATGACGTCATGCAGTACGAATGACGTCATGCAGTACGAATGACGTCATACCGGAGGATATCGCGTCATTCATATAGCGACACACACACACAAACACACAAACACACACACACACATACACAAGCCTTTTCTAACTGGAAAAGGTTCAAAGGTTTGCCACCAGACTAGTACCCGGGCTGAGAGATATGAGCTACGAGGAGAGACTACGGGAATTGAACCTCACTTCGTTGGAAGACAGAAGAGTTAGGGGGACATGATCACCACATTCAAGATTCTCAAGGGAATCGACAGGGTTGATAAAGATAGGCTATTTAACACAAGGGGAACACGCACAAGGGGACACAGGTGGAAACTGAGTGCCCAAATGAGCCACAGAGATATTAGAAAGAACTTTTTTAGTGTCAGAGTGGTTGACAAATGGAATGCATTAGGAAGTGATGTGGTGGAGGCTGACTCCATACACAGTTTCAAGTGTAGATATGATAGAGCCCAATAGGCTCAGGAATCTGTACACCTGTTGATTGACGGTTGAGAGGCGGGACCAAAGAGCCAGAGCTCAACCCCCGCAAGCACAATTAGGTGAGTACAATTAGGTGAGTACACACACACACACACACACACACACACACACACACACACACACACACACACCTGCTACCCCGTGACGCCAGTAAAACATAGCAGCCAGAACACAACCCAGATACACAACTACACATGTGTCTTACACATGTGTACACACCTGCCAGGCGGGCCGTGAGGTAGAGGGGCCCTCACACGCACTCGGAGCCTCGGATGATAATGATCCAATAACCGGATTGCCTTTCCTGGTATCCGGCGACGCATATAGTGGGAAGAAGCCGGATAAAGCAGGCAATATAAGGCCACCGGATATAAGGTACGAGGGTTCCGTTCCGGTGCTGGTCGACCAGCTTCGCTAGTCACCAGGTGCTGGTCGACCAGCCTCGCTAGTCACCAGGTGCTGGTCGACCAGCCTCGCTAGTCACCAGGTGCTGGTCGACCAGCCTCGCTAGTCACCAGGTGCTGGTCGACCAGCCTCGCTAGTCACCAGGTGCTGGTCGACCAGCTTTGCTAGTCACCAGGTGCTGGTCGACCAGCTTCGCTAGTCACCAGGTGCTGGTCGACCAGCCTCGCCAGTCACCAGGTGGTGGTCGACCAGCCTCGCCAGTCACCAGGTGGTGGTCGACCAGCCTCGCTAGTCACCAGGTGGTGGTCGGCCAGCTTCGCTAGTCACCAGGTGCTGGTCGACCAGCTTCGCTAGTCACCAGGTGGTGGTCGACCAGCCTCGCCAGTCACCAGGTGGTGGTCGACCAGCTTCGCTAGTCACCAGGTGGTGGTCGACCAGCCTCGCCAGTCACCAGGTGGTGGTCGACCAGCCCCGCCAGTCACCAGGTGGTGGTCGACCAGCTTCGCTAACCACCAGGTGGTGGTCGACCAGCTTCGCTAACCACCAGGTGGTGGTCGACCAGCTTCGCTAGTCACCAGGTGGTGGTCGACCAGCCTCGCTAGTCACCAGGTGCTGGTCGACCAGCTTCGCTAGTCACCAGGTGGTGGTCGACCAGCTTCGCCAGTCACCAGGTGGTGGTCGACCAGCCTCGCTAGTCACCAGGTGGTGGTCGACCAGCCTCGCTAGTCACCAGGTGGTGGTCGACCAGCTTCGCCAGTCACCAGGTGGTGGTCGACCAGCCTCGCTAGTCACCAGGTGGTGGTCGACCAGCCTCGCTAGTCACCAGGTGGTGGTCGACCAGTCACCAGGTGGTGGTCGACCAGCCTCGCTAGTCACCAGGTGGTGGTCGACCAGCCTCGCTAGTCACCAGGTGGTGGTCGACCAGCCTCGCCAGTCACCAGGTGGTGGTCGACCAGCCCCACCAGTCACCAGGTGGTGGTCGACCAGCCTCGCTAGTCACCAGGTGGTGGTCGACCAGCCTCGCTAGTCACCAGGTGGTGGTCGACCAGTCACCAGGTGGTGGTCGACCAGCCTCGCCAGTCACCAGGTGATGGTCGACCAGCCTCGCCAGTCACCAGGTGCTGGTCGACCAGCCTCGCCAGTCACCAGGTGGTGGTCGACCAGCTTCGCTAGTCACCAGGTGGTGGTCGACCAGCCTCGCTAGTCACCAGGTGCTGGTCGACCAGCCTCGCTAGTCACCAGGTGGTGGTCGACCAGCCTCGCTAGTCACCAGGTGGTGGTCGACCAGCCTCGCCAGTCACCAGGTGGTGGTCGACCAGCCTCGCCAGTCACCAGGTGGTGGTCGACCAGCCCCACCAGTCACCAGGTGGTGGTCGACCAGCCTCGCCAGTCACCAGGTGGTGGTCGACCAGCCCCACCAGTCACCAGGTGGTGGTCGACCAGCCCCACCAGTCACCAGGTGGTGGTCGACCAGCCTCGCCAGTCACCAGGTGGTGGTCGACCAGCCTCGCCAGTCACCAGGTGGTGGTCGACCAGCCTCGCCAGTCACCAGGTGGTGGTCGACCAGACAGCTAAAGAACAGCTCTATTCCCCAGCAGTTGACCTCTGACCTGTCACCCCACACCCCAAGGTCAAGGGCCCAGATGTAACTCTCTAGGCCAGGGGGGGGGGGGGGCTCTAGGCCAGGGGGGGGGGCTCTAGGCCAGGGGGGCTCTAGGCCAGGGACCCTAGGCCAGGGACCCTAGGCACGCATAGACGCGATAAAACACCTAAATTATTGGGATCGTCTCAAAGCTCTCCAAATGTACTCACTAGAAAGGAGACGAGAGAGATACCAAATAATATACAGATGGAAAATACTGGAGGGTCAGGTACCAAATCTACACAGTAAAATAACAACATACTGGAGTGAACGATATGGAAGAAAATGCAGAATAGAACCAGTGAAGAGCAGAGGTGCCATAGGCACAATCAGAGAACACTGTATAAACATCAGAGGTCCGCGGTTGTTCATCGGCAACCTGTCCTCTTAAAAAGAACGTCGTTTTTGGCCGTTTACCAGTATGGCCGAATTTGGACGTAATTTGAAAATGAAAAAAAAAAAATGAAAATAAATTTGGGATTTTTTTTCAACAACAGTAAGTTAAGGGTCCTCTGATAGGTTAGGTGGGCAGGAAATTCTCAAAGTTTCAAAACGTTATGAAAAACGTTAATTTAAAGTGTCCTCTTCTAACCTCTACGCGTACGCCGGACGACTCAAACAGAAAACGGAACAGTACGTCACTTTTGTGAGTCGATTTCATTTCAAATTACGTCCAAATTTGGCCATAGTGCCGCGCATACCAGCGAAAAGTGACGTTATTTTTGAGAGGACGTGTTGGCCAGCGAGCATTACAAATATTGCCGGAACAACCGTGGACATCTTCAACAGAGAATTAGACACACTCGTGCAGGAAGTGGCGGGCCAACTGGGTTTACCAGATAGGTGGGCCTGCGGGCCGCTCCAAGCAACAGCCTTCTAGATCAAGTCTGGCCCCGGGTCCCGCTTAGGGCTTAAACTAAATACTACCAAAAGCCTCTCCAGGTATACTTTATGTATACCCCAGGTATACTCCAGGTATACTGAAGTAGTACTCCAGGTATACTGAAGTAGTACTCCAGGTATACTGAAGTAGTACTCCAGGTATACTGAAGTAGTACTCCAGGTATACTGAAGTAGTACTCCAGGTATACTGAAGTAGTACTCCAGGTATACTGAAGTAGTACTCCAGGTATACTGAAGTAGTACTCCAGGTATACTCTATGTATACTCGAGGAGTATTTCAGGTATACTCCATGTATACTTGAGGAGTACTCCAGGTATATTGAAGGATTACTCTGGGTATACTCTATGTATACTCAAGAAGTACTCCAGGTATATACCCCAAGTATAACTCTGGGTGTCTTCCAGGAGTACACCCATGTATACTCCAGGTATAGTGTAGGAGTCAATGTATGTTACCTTGCCACCCCCCCCCCCCCCACCGAGGGAGGGGAGGGGTGGATAAGAAACCCTCAGTATATCCTCAGTGGAGTAAACTGAGGATAGGAACCCAATAACACAGCCGACTGAGTGGGAGTATTATGAGGGTGAGTAGTTAAATGACGTGAGGTGAGGGGGGGGTGAGGTGAGGGGGGGTGAGGGGAGGGGGGGGGGGTGAGGGGAGGTAGAAGAGAAGTAAGGGAGGGGAGGAGAAAGCAACTAGACCTGTCCCCGCCGACGGGGCGCGAAAAACCCGTCTTGACTGTCGGAGCCCAGAGTCCTGTATGTACAGGGCCAGCCACTACACCTACTAACTTGGTGGTGGTGGTGGTAGACTCAACTACTCGGAACAAAAAGTTGCAAGTAGCACGGGCTATGGCGAACCCGTAGTGGACATGGCACAGGAGCGGGGCTGTAACTGCGGCAACTTGGGTACGGGGAAGTCCACAGCAGAAGAGTGGAACGCTGCACACTACAGTTAGCTGTCTCACACTCAAGGATAACTGTGGTGTGCCTTAACTCCCCCCTCTTCCCCCCCCCCCCCCCCACACACACACACACACCTGCCAGACTCTAGGCCCGCCAAACACACACCGAAACTACGACGTTGGTACAACGTTCGAACAAGTTTTAACACTTCCTAACCAGTTATAACAACCAATATAGCAAGTTGTAACAACGTTCTAATACGTCATAAACACGTTAGGCCAAGATGTGACAACTTTATTACAAGTTGTAACAAGCGGAACATAAGAGACAATAGAGGTTTGTGTTTGCAGGGAGGGGGTCTGGTAGCGTGGGACTCGTAATCCTGTGGCCCCGGTTCGATTCCCGGACTAGGCGGAAACAAATGGGCAGAGTTTCTTTCACCCTGATGCTCCTGTTACCTAGCAGTGAATAGGTACCTGGGAGTTAGACAGCTGTTACGGGCGGCTTTGTAACAGTGCAAGTCTTTGTTCTTTGTGTTCTTGTGCACTCTTCAGCAGTATTCTTTGCACTCTTTCATGTTAATTGTGAATTTTGTGTGTGTGTGTGTGTTTAGGAAAAAAGTTAGTAGTTAGTAACAGTTGACTGATTGACAGTTGAGAGGCGGACTGAAAGAGCAGAGCCCCTGCTAGCACAACTAGGTGAATACACACACACACACTCAGCCCCCCGTGTAGATGGCATTCAGATGGGATCATAAGCAAGGCAAGTGAACTTAGGGAAAGAGCACAAAAAGTGAACCCGAATGTAATTGGACTCACGGAAACAAAACTCCCAGGAATCATAATGAATGCAGTGTTTCCCGAGAATTACACTGTGATAAGGAAAGAGAGGGAAGGAAGGGGAGGAGGTGGAGTAGCCCTACTGATGAGAAAGGAATGGAGTTTCGAGGAGATGGTCATCCCGGGCTGTGAGGGATTCAGAGACTTCGTAACAGGAACCATGACGATGGGAGGACCAAGAGTAGTAGTAGTAACAGTGATATATAACCCACCACCAAATGACAGAAGACCCAGGCAGGTGTATGATGAACAACATGGCTGTTAACTCTATAATTGAAAGAGCAGCCGCTGCTGTTTGTAGAAATCGATTCCACCTGCTCATCATGGGGGACTTCCATCACGGAAGGATAGACTGGGAGAACAAGGAACCACATGGGGGAGAGGAAACATGGAGAGCTAAACTGTTGGAGGTGGTGACAAAAAACTTTTTAAGCCAGCATGTCAGGGAACCCACAAGAATGAGAGGCAACGATGAACCAGCGAGACTCAACCTAGTCCTCACTCTGAACCACTCAGACTACCTGGTCGTAGTAGGGTTAAGGTACTCGTGGAAGGGCCCAGACACGGGACGACCACAACCGAGACGACCACACCCGGGGGGCGACCACACCCGGGGGGGGGGGGCGACCACACCCGGGGGGGCGACCACACCCGGGGGGAGGCGACCACACCCGGGGGGGGGGCGACCACACCCGGGGGAAGGCGACCACACCCGGGGGGAGGCGACCACACCCGGGGGGAGGCGACCACACCCGGGGGGAGGCGACCACACCCGGGGGGAGGCGACCACACCCGGGGGGAGGCGACCACACCCGGGGGGGAGGCGACCACACCCGGGGGGAGGCGACCACACCCGGGGGGAGGCGACCACACCCGGGGGGGGGGGCGACCACACCCGGGGGGAGGCGACCACACCCGGGGGGAGGCGACCACACCCGGGGGGAGGCGACCACACCCGGGGGGGGGGGCGACCACACCCGGGGAAGGGCGACCACACCCGGGGGGGGGGGCGACCACACCCGGGGAAGGGCGACCACACCCGGGGAAGGGCGACCACACCCGGGGAAGGGCGACCACACCCGGGGGGGGGCGACCACACCCGGGGGGGGGGGCGACCACACCCGGGGGGGGGGCGACCACACCCGGGGGGGGGGGCGACCACACCCGGGGAAGGGCGACCACACCCGGGGAAGGGCGACCACACCCGGGGGGGGGGCGACCACACCCGGGGGTGGCGACCACACCCGGGGGGGGGCGACCACACCCGGGGGGGGGGCGACCACACCCGGGGGGGGGGCGACCACACCCGGGGAAGGGCGACCACACCCGGGGAAGGGCGACCACACCCGGGGGGGGCGACCACACCCGGGGGGGGGGCGACCACACCCGGGGGGGGGGCGACCACACCCGGGACAACCACACCAGTAATGGAAACCGGGCCACAGAGTTTTTTTTTCCACGACCCCTCTATGGCCGGGTGTTTTTTATTGCATTAGGCTACGGCCCCTCTATTGCCCGGTCAATTTCCGTTACCCCGGTGAGATTAAACGGCTTCGCTACGCCCCCCACGTGTTTTCGTTGTCCTAGCGTGTGATTGCTTGACTCCAGGTTTTAGCATTCCGCTGAAGGGGATTAAAAAGCCGGTCTATGAGTCGTGTGTTTTGTGTTGCCTCAGTGACCCTGAAACCGAATCTACAACACCATCATTCCTAATCTATGTTAAAACTCCTATTTAAATCTTAGCGTACACCCCTGTTACCAAACCAGTATTTACCCAGGACTTTTTCCTAAATCTTTCCTAAGCAAGGCAAGTGAACTTAGGGAAAGAGCACAAAAGTGAACCCGAATGTAATTGGACTCACGGAAACAAAACTCCCAGGAATCATAATGAATGCAGTGTTTCCCGAGAATTACACTGTAATAAGGAAAGAGAGGGTTAGGAGGAAGGGTTAGTTAGGAAGAGAGGGTTCTCCAATTTATACTCATTGGTTCGTATTCTGTCTCGTGTTGATACTTTTAATAGGCTATTAATATCCCCTTTATCATGTCCATTAAGTCACACCTCTCATGTCGCCCCTATTTCTTTTCCTTTCTAGAGAAGAATCACTTTTAGCACAGTTCCTGTGCCAGGGAGCCGGTCGGCCGAGCGGACAGCACGCTGGACGCGTGATCCTGTGGTCCTGGGTTCGATCCCAGGCGCTGGCGAGAAACAATGGGCAGAGTTTCTTTCACCATATGCCCCTGTTACCTAGCAGTAAAATAGGTACCTGGGTGTCAGCTGTCACGGGCTGCTTCCTGGGGGTGGAGGCCTGGTCGAGGACCGGGCCGCGGGGACACTAAAGCCCCGAAATCATCTCAAGATAACCAGGTAAGTCCACTACGGGCTCACCATAGCCCGTGCTACTTGCCCCGCTCCTGTGCCAGGTAAGTCCACTACGGGCTCACCATAGCCCGTGCTACTTGCCCCGCTCCTGTGCCAGGTAAGTCCACTACGGGCTCACCATAGCCCGTGCTACTTGCCCTGCTCCTGTGCCAGGTAAGTCCACTACGGGCTCACCATAGCCCGTGCTACTTGCCCCGCTCCTGTGCCGGGTAAGTCCACTACGGGATCACCATAGCCCGTGCTACTTGCCCCGCTCCTGTGGCGGGTAAGTCCACTACGGGCTCACCATAGCCCGTGCTACTGGGAACTTGTTTCGAGTAGCTGAATCTATAACAACATCCTTTCTAGAGAAAGTAATTTAAGCTTTGTCAATCTTTCTTCAAGGATCGTTTATCGAGCATAGGGAGACTTCAACAGGGGTTTCAGTAGTGATCTCAAGTGCATGAGATCTCAATATATATATATATATATATATATATATATATATATATATATATATATATATATATATATATATATATATTATTAAATATGACCGAAAAAGTAAGATTAATAATTCTAACACGAATTTTCTCAATCTTTCGTACATTATGCTTCACTGTTGGAGGTAAATCAAAAATCACTTCTCCAAAATTCATTTTTATTTCTAGTCTGACGCGACACGGGCGCGTTTCGTAAAACTTATTACATTTTCAAAGACTTCACAAATACACAACTGATTAGAACTTGCGTTTCCCTGATTTTATATCTACATTTGAGTGAGGTGGGAAGGGTGATGTGGCATTACATTTGAGTGAGGTGGGAAGGATGATGTGGCATTAACACAAGACAGAACACTAGAGGATATTAATAGGGTATTAAAAGTATCAACACAAGACAGAACAGAAACAATGGGTATTGAATAGAAGTGTTTGTAGAAAGCCTATTGGTCCATATTTCTTGATGCTTCTATATTGGAGCGGAGTCTTGAGGTGGGTAGAATATAGTTGTGCAATAATTGGCTGTTGATTGCTGGTGTTGACTTCTTGATGTGTAGTGCCTCGCAAACGTCAAGCCGCCTGCTATCGCTGTATCTATCGATGATTTCTGTGTTGTTTACTAGGATTTCTCTGGCGATGGTTTGGTTATGGGAAGAGATCTCTTCCCATAACCAATCTGGGATCTCTTCCCATAACCAAACCATCGCCAGAGAAATCCTAGTAAACAACACAGAAATCATCGATAGATACAGCGATAGCAGGCGGCTTGACGTTTGCGAGGCACTACACATCAAGAAGTCAACACCAGCAATCAACAGCCAATTATTGCACAACTATATTCTACCCACCTCAAGACTCCGCTCCAATATAGAAGCATCAAGAAATATGGACCAATAGGCTTTCTACAAACACTTCTATTCAATACCCATTGTTTCTGTTCTGTCTTGTGTTGATACTTTTAATACCCTATTAATATCCTCTAGTGTTCTGTCTTGTGTTAATGCCACATCATCCTTCCCACCTCACTCAAATGTAATGCCACATCACCCTTCCCACCTCACTCAAATGTAGATATAAAATCAGGGAAACGCAAGTTCTAATCAGTTGTGTATTTGTGAAGTCTTTGAAAATGTAATAAGTTTTACGAAACGCGCCCGTGTCGCGTCAGACTAGAAATAAAAATGAATTTTGGAGAAGTGATTTTTGATTTACCTCCAACAGTGAAGCATAATGTACGAAAGATTGAGAAAATTCGTGTTAGAATTATTAATCTTACTTTTTCGGTCATATTTAATAATATATGTCTACAGGAAAGACTGCTACCAAAATATACTAATATATATATATATATATATATATATATATATATATATATATATATATATATATATATATATATATATATATATATATATATGTCGTACCTAGTAGCCAGAACTCACTTCTGAGCCTACTATGCAAGGCCCGATTTGCCTAATAAGCCAAGTTTTCATGAATTAATTGCTTTTCGACTACCTAACCTACCTAACCTAACCTAACCTAACTTTTTCGGCTACCTAACCTAACCTAACCTATAAAGATAGGTTAGGTTAGGTTAGGTTAGGTAGGGTTGGTTAGGTTCGGTCATATATCTACGTTAATTTTAACTCCAATAACAAAAAAATCACCTCTTACATAATGAAATGGGTTGCTTTATCATTTCATAAGAAAAAAATTAGAGAAAATATATTATTTCATGAAAACTTGGCTTATTAGGCAAATCGGGCCTTGCATTGTAGGCTGAAAAGTGAGTTCTGGCTACTAGGTACGACATATATATATATGTTGTACCTAGTAGCCAGAACGCACTTCTCAGCCTACTATGCAAGGCCCGATTTGCCTAATAAGCCAAGTTTTCATGAATTAATTGTTTTTCGACTACCTAACCTACCTAACCTAACCTTTATCATTTCATAAGAAAAAAATTAGAGAAAATAATAATTCATGAAAAATTGGCTTATTAGGCAAGTCGGGCCTTGCATAGTAGGCTGAGAAGTGCGTTCTGGCTACTAGGTACGACATATATATATATATATATATATATATATATATATATATATATATATATATATATATATATATATATATATATATATATATATATAAATTTTTCAAAACAGGCTACACCAGCACTTATTTTTATTTAAATCCTCCTTCACTGCTGGTCCTGTGTACGTCTCAAATTCGCTCAAAACATCTCCCCCACATCCCTACTGCAGCATATAACAAATCAAATACTCATTAAATATACATATATACGAACTACAGTGAGTTAAAGCAAGCCTCTCATGTTTTTGAAATAAGGTCTTCTGAAGTTACCTGCATTGTAAGGTCTTCATCCCTATTTTAGGCGATGTTCTACATGCGGTTCCTAGGAGGTTCACACATTAGTGCAATCCCTCGTAGCCTCGAAAACGGGGCCTCGTAGCCTGGTGGATAGCGCGCAGGACTCGTAGTTCTGTGGCGCGGGTTCTATTCCCGCACCAGGCAGAAACAAATGGGCAAAGTTTCTTTCACCCTGAATGCCCCTGTTACCTAGCAGTAAATAGGTACCTGGGAGTTAGTCAGCTGTCACGGGCTGCTTCCTGGGGGTGGAGGCCTGGTCGAGGACCGGGCCGCGGGGACACTAAAGCCCCGAAATCATCTCAAGATAGCCTCAAGAATCCCTTAATCTCTCTCACAATACCTCACCTGAACTCTCTAACATCACAGGCGATGTTCGGATACCTTTACTCCTATTTTTTCTGTTATTTAATTCATGAACCCTAACAAACCAACCTAACCTAACCTAACCTAACCTAACCTATTATAAAACAAAAGCAAATACATTTCTACAGACCCGTTGTTGCTTGGCAACCTTACAAACAGCCACCCATTATAGGGATAAAGTATTAGCTCCCATTAACATATACGTGTTAAGACTCCACTGCAACCTGACTTTTCAGACTGTGTGTGACGTCGCCAGATGGCCAATGGGGGCCTTTGGCACGGTGCTTGCATATGTAGTCTGTTTAATGTTGGTATTCAAAAAATGGCTAGAGTATCCATCCCCCAACCCTAACCCAACCTAACCTAACCTAACCTAACCCAACCTAACCTAACCTAACCATCCTCCTAACCTAACCTAACCTAACCATCCCCCTAACCTAACCTAACCTAACCATCCCCCTAACCTAACCTAACCTAACCCAACCTAACCTAACCCAACCTAACCCAACCTAACCATCCCCCTAACCTAACCATCCCCCTAACCTAACCTAACCAGAGGTATAAGAGACATCCTTGAGACAGACACAAGGATGACACAGACATCCTTGAGACACAGTTTATGATTTGAGTGGTGGTGAGAGGATGAGGATGGAGAGGGGGAGGGAGGGGGAAGGGGGGGGGAGGGTTGGGGAGGGGGGAGGTGGGGGGGAGGGGGGAGGTGGGGGGAGGGGGGGGAGGGGGGGGGGAGACAATATGCACCATCTACAAAACACTGTCGCCCGGAGACGTATTTATCAGCATAGCTGCGAGGGATTGTTTAGCGTGACCGCCGTCCTCCGGGTGATTACCTGCACGCCTTTCCCCCAGCACATTATATCACTCGCCTCAGCATCTCTCAGCGACTAACAGCGGTCCACAGTGGTCCACAGCGGTCCTCAGTGGTCCACAGCGGTCCTCAGTGGTCCACAGCGGTCCACAACGGTCCTCAGTGGTCCACAGCGGTCCACAGCGGTCCTCAGTGGTCCACAGCGGTCCTCAGTGGTCCACAGCGGTCCTCAGTGGTCCACAGCGGTCCACAGCAGTCCTCAGTGGTCCACAGTGGTCCACAGTGGTCCTCAGTGGTCCACAGCGGTCCACAGCGGTCCTCAGCGGTCCACAGCGGTCCTCAGTGGTCCACAGTGGTCCTCAGCGGTCCACAGCGGTCCACAGCACCCCCGAGGGCAATATGATCGTCTATCTCCTTCCCTGAGCGGCGTTGTTTGTGCATTGTTAATCGTCTAAAAAGAGACGTTGTCGTCTTGCCTATATACTGAGATCCGAACCCAGACAGCCAGGCGCACTATGGACCATGGCGTACCTGGTTCACTAGACCACACATGACTCTACAAAAATGTTGGAAGTCGCGAGACTATTTACCCAAGATCTGAGAGCGCTCGGTGCTCTGCTCTGTGATGGGGCTCGGGTGATGGGGCCGGCGGGGCTCGGGTGATGGGGCCCCGCCCAGCAGTAACACACAGGTGTTACCTGTGTGTCTATTAGGTGAGTACAGGTGTCTCAGCGGTTAACTCTTCACTAATTACTGCCCTTCACAGCGGTCGTCCCCCCCCCCTGCCTGGTGGGGGTGTGGGGAGGGGGGGTGTGGGGAGGGGGGGTGTGGGGAGGGGGGGTGTGGGGAGGGGGGGTGTGGGGAGGGGGGGGGGGTTAGGACGCAGACAGCTGGCTGCAGCAGAGCACCGCAGACACGGGACCACCGCAGATTACTCAACAGGGTCGTTAACCAGGCTAACGGCACTGTTTGTGGTGTGTGTTATTGTTAGTGACCCCGCGTGGACCCCAGCCGGACCCCATACCCCCTCCTGTGAGTGGTACTGGACCCCATACCCCTCGTGTGAGTGGTACTGGACCCCAAACCCCTCCTGTGAGTGGTACTGGACCCCAAACCCCCTCCTGTGAGTGGTACTGGACCCCATACCCCTCGTGTGAGTGGTACTGGACCCCATACCCCTCCTGTGAGTGGTACTGGACCCCAAACCCCCTCCTGTGAGTGGTACTGGACCCCATACCCCCCTTCTGTGAGTGGTACTGGACCCCATACCCCTCCTGTGAGTGATACTGGACCCCATACCCCCTCCTGTGAGTGGTACTGGACCCCATACCCCTCCTGTGAGTGGTACTGGACCCCATACCCCTCCTGTGAGCGGTACTGGACCCCATACCCCTCCTGTGAGTGGTACTGGACCCCATACCCCTCCTGTGAGTGGTGCTGGACCCCATACCCCTCCTGTGAATGGTACTGGACCCCATACCCCTCGTGTGAGTGGTACTGGACCCCATACCCCTCCAGTGAGTGGTACTGGACCACATACCCCTCCTGTGAGTGGTACTGGACCCCATACCCCTCCTGTGAATGGTACTGGACCCCATACCCCTCGTGTGAGTGGTACTGGACCCCATACCCCTCCAGTGAGTGGTACTGGACCCCATACCCCTCGTGTGAGTGGTACTGGACCCCATACCCCTCCAGTGAGTGGTACTGGACCCCATACCCCTCCAGTGAGTGGTACTGGACCCCATACCCCCTCCTGTGAGTGGTACTGGACCCCATACCCCTCCTGTGAGTGGTACTGGACCCCATACCCCCTCCTGTGAGTGGTACTGGACCCCATACCCCCTCCTGTGAGTGGTACTGGACCCCAAACCCCTCGTGTGAGTGGTACTGGACCCCATACCCCCTCCTGTGAGTGGTACTGGACCCCATACCCCCTCCTGTGAGTGGTACTGGACCCCATACCCCATCCTGTGAGTGGTACTGGACCCCATACCCCCTCCTGTGAGTGGTACTGGACCCCATACCCCATCCTGTGAGTGGTACTGGACCCCATACCCCCCTCCTGTGAGTGGTACTGGACCCCATACCCCCCCTGTGAGTGGTACTGGACCCCATACCCCTCCTGTGAATGGTACTGGACCCCATACCCCTCCTGTGAGTGGTACTGGACCCCATACCCCTCCTGTGAGTGGTACTGAACCCCATACCCCTCTCCTGTGAGTGGTACTGGACCCCAAACCCCATCCTGTGAGTGGTACTGGACCCCATACCCCATCCTGTGAGTGGTACTGGACCCCATACCCCATCCTGTGAGTGGTACTGGACCCCATACCCCCCTCCTGTGAGTGGTACTGGACCCCATACCCCTCCTGTGAGTGGTACTGGACCCCATACCCCCCCCTGTGAGTGGTACTGGACCCCATACCCCTCCTGTGAATGGTACTGGACCCCATACCCCTCCTGTGAGTGGTACTGAACCCCATACCCCTCTCCTGTGAGTGGTACTGGACCCCATACCCCTCCTGTGAGTGGTACTGAACCCCATACCCCTCCTGTGAGTGGTACTGGACCCCATACCCCTCGTGTGAGTGGTACTGGACCCCATACCCCTCCTGTGAGTGGTACTGGACCCCATACCCCCTCCTGTGAGTGGTACTGGACCCCATACCCCTCGTGTGAGTGGTACTGGACCCCATACCCCTCCTGTGAGTGGTACTGGACCCCATACCCCTCCTGTGAGTGGTACTGAACCCCATACCCCTCCAGTGAGTGGTACTGGACCCCATACCCCTCCTGTGAGTGGTACTGGACCCCATACCCCTCCTGTGAGTGGTACTGGACCCCATACCCCCTCCTGTGAGTGGTACTGAACCCCATACCCCTCCTGTGAGTGGTACTGGACCCCATACCCCTCCTGTGAGTGGTACTGGACCCCATACCCCTCCTGTGAGTGGTACTGGACCCCATACATTTGAATTCCGATTAAGTTACCAGACCAACCCGTCCTCTAATACATCGTCGCATTTTGACATACTCTAAGACCACAAATCGTCGTACTAGAAAATGGAAGCGGCTGGCGAAAGTGACGTACTGTCCCGTTTTCTGTTTTAGGTCCTCTGGTTAGGTTAGAATAAGGGCACTTTAGCACGACCGTTTCTCAACGTTGGGGAAACCATCACACGGCCTAGTAGGCCTATCGTAACCTTTCTTTACATGTGTTGAACGTTGTTAGTAATCACAGTGTTATTCCTAGGCGTGAGAGTGGGCAACCCACAGAGCCAAAAATAGCAGAAAAGCTGCCAAATGTGGACTGCACATTAAAAGTGTATTAAATTGTCAACAAGGTCTTTCAATGGGTAACTGAAAACAATGACGGTTAGCTGCTGACAATTTACAGTTTCTTTGTTACGAACATTAAAAAAAATACAGTAAAATAAAATAAGACCTTAGTGTGAGTAGAGGATAGAACCCATTGACAACTGCATGACCTCTGTGTGTGTGTGTGTGTGTGTGGGGGGGGGGGGTGTGTGTGTGGGTGTGTGTGTGTGTGTGTGTGTGTGTGTGTGTGTGGGGGGGGGATGTGTGTGTGTGTGTGTGTGGGGGGGGGGATGTGTGTGTGTGTGTGGGGTGTGTGTGTGTGTGTGGGGGGGGATGTGTGTGTGTGTGTGTGTGTGTGTGTGTGTGGGTGTGTGTGTGTGTGTGTGTGTGTGTGTGTGTGTGTGTGTGTGGGGGGGGGGGTGTGTGTGTGGGTGTGTGTGTGTGTGTGTGTGTGTGTGTGTGTGTGTGTGTGTGTGTGTGTGTGTGTGTGTGTGTGTGTGTGTGTGTGTGTGTGTGTGTGTGTGGGGTGTGTGTGTGTGTGTGTGTGTGTGTGTGGGGTGTGTGTGTGTGTGTGTGTGTGTGTGTGTGTGTGTGTGTGTGGGGGGGGGGTGTGTGTGGTGTGTACTTGCGGGGCTTGAGCTCTGGCTCTTTGGTCCCGCCTCTCAACTGTCAGACAACAGGTGTACAGGTTCCTGAGCCTACTGGGCTCTATCATATCTACATTATAAACTGTGTATGGAGTCAGCCTCCACCACATCACTGCCTAATACATTCCACCTGTTAACTACTCCCACACTGAAAAATTTCTTTCTAACGTCTCTGTGGCTCATGTGGGTACTCGGTCTCCACCTGTGCCCCCTTGTTCGCGTCCCACCCATGTTAAACAGTTTATCTTGATCTACCCTGTCAATTCCTCTGATAATTTTGTAGAGTGTGATCATGTCCCCCCTTACTCTTCTGTCTTCCAGTGTCGTAAGGTGCATTTCCCGCAGCCTTTCCTCATAACTCATGCCTCTTAGTTCTGGGACTAACCTAGTGGCATACGTCTGAACTTTTTCAAGCTTCGTCTTGTGCTTGACAAGGTACGGGCTCCATGCTGGGGCCGCATACTCCAGGATTGGTCTTACATATGTGGTATACAAGGTTCTGAATGATTCCTTACACAGGTTCCTGAACGCTGTTCTGATGTTAGCTAGTCTCGCATATGCCGCAGACGTTATTCTTTTTATGTGGGCTTCAGGAGACAGGTTTGGTGTGATATCAACTCCTAGATCTTTCTCTCTGTCCGTTTCATAAAGTACTTCATCTCCTATTCTGTATCCTGTGTCTGGCCTCCTGTTTCCACCGCCTAGTTTCATTACCTTACATTTACTCGGGTCGAACTTTAGCAGCCATTTGTTGGACCATTCATTCAGTTTGTCTAGGTCATCTTGTAGTCTCATGCTATCATCCTCTGTTTTAATCCTCCTCATAATCTTTGCATCATCAGCAAACATTGAGAGGAACGATTCTATACCCTCTGGGAGATCTTTTACATGTATCAGAAACAGTATAGGTCCAAGGACTGACCCCTGCGGGACTCCAGTGTGTGTGTGTACCCGTGGTGTGTGAGTGTGTGAGAGACAGGTGAGAGAGGTGAGAGGTGAGAGAGGTGGGACAGGTGAGAGAGGTGAGACAGGTGGGACAGGTGGGAGAGGTGGGACAGGTGAGAGAGGTGGGACAGGTGAGAGAGGTGAGACAGGTGGGACAGGTGGGAGAGGTGGGAGAGGTGGGACAGGTGAGAGAGGTGGGACAGGTGGGACAGGTGAGAGAGGTGGGACAGGTGGGACAGGTGGGACAGGTGAGAGAGGTGAGACAGGTGGGACAGGAGGGAGAGGTGAGAGAGGTGGGACAGGTGGGACAGGTGGGACAGGTGAGAGAGGTGAGACAGGTGGGACAGGAGGGAGAGGTGAGAGAGGTGGGACAGGTGAGGGAGGTGGGACAGGTGAGGGAGGTGGGACAGGTGGGAGAGGTGGGACAGGTGAGACAGGTGAGACAGGTGAGACAGGTGGGACAGGTGGGACAGGTGGCTCACCTTGAGAGAGAGAATGCCAGCAATATGCCGCACGAGGTCAGTGCTTTGAAGAGTACAGTTATTGGTCTGGCCTCTCTTGTGTGAGGTGTGACGGTGTGGGGAGTGACGGGTGGGGAGTGACGGGGTGGGGAGTGACGGTGTGGGGAGTGACGGTGTGGGGAGTGACGGGGTGGGGAGTGACGGTGTGGGGAGTGACGGTGTGGGGAGTGACGGGGTGGGGAGTGACGGGGTGGGGAGTGACGGGGTGGGGAGTGACGGGGTGGGGAGTGACGGGGTGGGGAGTGACGGGGTGGGGAGTGACGGGGTGGGGAGTGACGGGGTGGGGAGTGACGGGGTGGGGAGTGACGGGGTGGGGAGTGACGGGGTGGGGAGTGACGGGGTGGGGAGTGACGGGGTGGGGAGTGACGGGGTGGGGAGTGACGGTGTGGGGAGTGACGGTGTGGGGAGTGACGGTGTGGGGAGTGACGGTGTGGGGAGTGACGGTGTGGGGAGTGACGGTGTGGGGAGTGACGGTGTGGGGAGTGACGGTGTGGGGAGTGACGGTGTGGGGAGTGACGGTGTGGGGAGTGACGGTGTGAGGTTGTAAGGGTGTTGCTGTCATCCGGGCCCCCACACCCCCTCCAAGACCACCACCCACACACCCTCCAAGACCACCACCCACACACCCTCCAAGACCACCACCCCCACACACCCTCCAAGACCACCACCCCCACACACCCTCCAAGACCACCACCCCCACACACCCTCCAAGACCACCACCCCCACACACCCTCCAAGACCACCACCCCCACACACCCTCCAAGACCACCACCCCCAAACACCCTCCAAGCCCACCACCCCCACACACTCTCCAAGATCACCACCCCCACACACCCTCCAAGACCACCCCCCACACACCCTCCAAGACCACCACCCCCACACCCCCTCCAAGACCACCACCCAAACACCCCCTCCAAGACCACCACCCCCACACACCCTCCAAGACCACCACCCCCACACACCCTCCAAGACCACCACCCCCACACACCCTCCAAGACCACCCCACACACCCTCCAAGACCACCACCCCCACACACCCTCCACGACCACCACCCCCACACACCCTCCAAGACCACCACCCCCACACACCCTCCAAGACCACCACCCCCACACACCCTCCAAGACCACCACCCCCCACACACCCTCCAAGACCACCACCCCCACACACCCTCCAAGACCACCACCCCCACACACCCTCCAAGACCACCACCCCCACACCCCCTCCAAGACCACCACCCCCACACCCCCTCCAAGACCACCACCCCCACACACCCTCCAAGACCACCCCCACACACCCTCCAAGACCACCACCACAGCCCCTCCAAGACCACCCCCCACACACCCTCCAAGACCACCACCACAGCCCCTCCAAGACCACCCCCCACACCCCCTCCAAGACCACCACCCCCACACACCCCTCCAAGACCACCACCCCCACACACCCTCCAAGACCACCCCCCACACACTCTCTAAGACCACCCCCCATACCCCCTCCAAGACCACCACCCCCACACACCCTCCAAGACCACCCTCCAAGACCACCACCCCCACACACCCTCCAAGACCCACCACCCCCACACACCCTCAAGACCACCACCCCCACACACCCTCCAAGACCACCACCCCCACACACCCTCCAAGACCACCACCCCCACACACCCTCCAAGACCACCACCCCCACACACCCTCCAAGACCACCACCCCCACACACCCTCCAAGACCACCACCCCCACACACCCTCCAAGACCACCACCCCCCACACACCCTCCAAGACACCACCCCCACACACCCTCCAAGACCACCACCCCCACACACCCTCCAAGACCACCACCCCCACACACCCTCCAAGACCACCACCCCCACACACCCTCCAAGACCACCACCCCCCACACACCCCTCCAAGACCACCACCCCCCACACACCCTCCAAGACCACCACCCCCCACACACCCTCCAAGACCACCACCCCCACACACCCTCCAAGACCACCACCCCCACACACCCTCCAAGACCACCACCCCCACACACCCTCCAAGACCACCACCCCCACACACCCTCCAAGACCACCACCCCACACACCCTCCAAGACCACCACCCCCACACACCCTCCAAGACCACCACCCCCACACACCCTCCAAGACCACCACCCCCACACACCCTCCAAGACCACCACCCCCACACACCCTCCAAGACCACCACCCCCACACACCCTCCAAGACCACCACCCCCACACACCCTCCAAGACCACCACCCCCACACACCCTCCAAGACCACCACCCCCACACACCCTCCAAGACCACCACCCCCACACACCCTCCAAGACCACCACCCCCACACACCCTCCAAGACCACCACCCCCACACACCCTCCAAGACCACCACCCCCACACACCCTCCAAGACCACCACCCCCACACACCCTCCAAGACCACCACCCCCACACACCCTCCAAGACCACCACCCCCACACACCCTCCAAGACCACCACCCCCACACACCCTCCAAGACCACCACCCCCACACACCCTCCAAGACCACCACCCCCACACACCCTCCAAGACCACCACCCCCACACACCCTCCAAGACCACCACCCCCCACACACCCTCCAAGACCACCACCCCCACACACCCTCCAAGACCACCACCCCCACACACCCTCCAAGACCACCACCCCCACACACCCTCCAAGACCACCACCCCCACACACCCTCCAAGACCACCACCCCCCACACACCCTCCAAGACCACCACCCCCACACACCCTCCAAGACCACCACCCCCACACACCCTCCAAGACCACCACCCCCCACACACCCTCCAAGACCACCACCCTCACACACCCTCCAAGACCACCCCCCACACACCCTCCAAGACCACCACCCCCACACACCCTCCAAGACCACCACCCCCATCACACCCTCCAAGACCACCACCCCCACACACCCTCCAAGACCACCACCCCCACACACCCTCCAAGACCACCACCCCCACACACCCCTCCAAGACCACCACCCCCACACACCCTCCAAGACCACCACCCCCACACACCCCTCCAAGACCACCACCCCCACACACCCTCCAAGACCACCACCCCCACACACCCCTCCAAGACCACCACCCCCACACACCCTCCAAGACCACCACCCCCACACACCCCTCCAAGACCACCACCCCCACACACCCTCCAAGACCACCACCCCCATACACCCTCCAAGACCACCACCCCCACACACCCTCCAAGACCACCACCCCCACACACCCCTCCAAGACCACCACCCCCACACACCCTCCAAGACCACCACCCCCACACACCCCTCCAAGACCACCACCCCCACACACCCTCCAAGACCACCACCCCCACACACCCTCCAAGACCACCACCCCCATACACCCTCCAAGACCACCACCCCTACACACCCTCCAAGACCACCACCCCCACACACCCTCCAAGACCACCACCCCCACACACCCTCCAAGACCACCACCCCCCCACACCCTCCAAGACCACCACCCCCACACACCCTCCAAGACCACCACCCCCACACACCCTCCAAGACCACCACCCCCACACACCCTCCAAGACCACCACCCCCACACACCCTCCAAGACCACCACCCCCACACACCCTCCAAGACCACCACCCCCACACACCCTCCAAGACCACCACCCCCACACACCCTCCAAGACCACCACCCCCACACACCCTCCAAGACCACCACCCCCACACACCCTCCAAGACCACCACCCCCACACACCCTCCAAGACCACCACCCCCACACACCCTCCAAGACCACCACCCCCACACACCCCTCCAAGACCACCACCCACACACCCTCCATGACCACCACCCCCACACACCCTCCCCCGTGATGCCTCTTCCCGCCAACTTTCTCCCGCCCTTGTGAACTTTCTCGGTGACGCCAGGGGCGGCGGGGCGGGATGTGTTTGAGGTCCACTTTTACTCTCTTGACCGGCGGCCATCTTGGCCATCCTGACCCCCTTCTCTTTCTTCCTCTCACTCTCTTCTCTCCTCTCTCACTCTTCTCTCACTCTCTTCTCTCCTCTCTCTTACTCTTCTCTCACTCTCTTCTCACCTCTCTCACTATCTCGTGGACAGCTGCTGTGTGTATAGTGAGGTGCTTCAAGTCATCCTCACCAATCTTCCAGGAGTACCAATCTTCCGGCAGTACCAATCTTCCGGCAGTACCAATCTTCCGGCACTACCAATCTTCCGGCACTACCAATCTTCCGGCACTACCAATCTTCCGGCACTACCAATCTTCCGGCACTACCAATCTTCCGGCACTACCAATCGTCCGGCACTACCAATCTTCCGGCACTACCAATCTTCCGGCACTACCAATCTTCCGGCACTACCAATCTTCCGGCACTACCAATCTTCCGGCACTACCAATCTTCCGGCACTACCAATCTTCCGGCACTACCAATCTTCCGGCACTACCAATCTTCCGGCAGTACCAATCTTCCGGCAGTACCAATCTTCCAGCAGTACCAATCTTCCAACAGCACCAATCTTCCAGCACTACCAATCTTCCAGCACTACCAATCTTCCAGCACTACCAATCTTCCAGCAGCACCAATCTTCCAGCACTACCAATCTTCCAGCACTACCAATCTTCCAGCAGTACCAATCTTCCAGCAGTACCAATCTTCCAGCAGTACCAATCTTCCAGCAGTACCAATCTTCCAGCAGCACCAATCTTCCAGCAGCACCAATCTTCCAGCAGCACCAATCTTCCAGCAGCACCAATCTTCCAGCAGCACCAATCTTCCAGCAGCACCAATCTTCCAGCAGCACCAATCTTCCAGAAGTACCCAATCTTCCAGAAGTACCCAATCTTCCAGAAGTACCCAATCTTCCAGCCAGTCCTCCGGGGAGTCCCCACCAGGTCGCCAGTCCAGTTTTTCCAGAGATTGGCCCAAGCCAAGTAAAAGGAGTGACGTCACTACTAAAGCTTCCAGAAAAAAACATTAGTGGCCGTTTTTATGGGTCGATTACCTGTGGAGGGTTTCGAGAGTTGTTCTACTGCTGCAGCCTGGATCATGGCTAGGTTTTCCTGGCGATTGTCTGGACTGTGACACTGCTTTTGTTCGTAGCCTGAAGTAGCCTGAGACACTGCCTTCTTAGGCTGAAGAAGCCTGAGACACTGCCTTCTTAGGCTGAAGAAGCCTGAGACACTGCCTTCTTAGGCTGAAGAAGCCTGAGACACTGCCTTCTTAGGCTGAAGAAGCCTGAGACACTGCCTTCTTAGGCTGAAGAAGCCTGAGACACTGCCTTCTTAGGCTGAAGAAGCCTGAGACACTGCCTTCTTAGGCTGAAGAAGCCTGAGACACTGCCTTCTTAGGCTGAAGAAGCCTGAGACACTGCCTTCTTAGGCTGAAGAAGCCTGAGACACTGCCTTCTTAGGCTGAAGAAGCCTGAGACACTGCCTTCTTAGGCTGAAGAAGCCTGAGACACTGCCTTCTTAGGCTGAAGAAGCCTGAGACACTGCCTTCTTAGGCTGAAGAAGCCTGAGACACTGCCTTCTTAGGCTGAAGAAGCCTGAGACACTGCCTTCGTAGCCTGAAGAAGCCTGAGACACTGCCTTCGTAGCCTGAAGAAGTCCGAGAAACTGCCTTCATAGCCTGAGACACTGCCTTCGTAGCCTGAAGAAGCCTGAAGCCCGCCATCACAGCCAATCAGGTTACGTCAGAAGGCACTACCCAGATCTTTCCTGAAATCTTCCGCTGTTGTTCCAGCGACATTTCTTACGTGTGGTGGCAGGAGCTTGGAGAGTCGTTGACCCCGTGATGGTCACACTGTGCTCCCTCTGTTCATGTCGTTCAGCGCTTCACTGGATATGTCTGCACTTCCTACCGTAGCTTCTGGAGGGGTAGGGCGCTTCCAGCATCCTCCATGCTGGAAGGTCAGAGATTACGAGATCTCTCTCTCGTAATGTGGCCCTGTATGTGGCCTCTATGTGGGGGAGATCGAAGGTGTGTCCCTCTGTTCGGCTCGTGAGTGTGGCTGTGCCTCTTGGTCACTCACCACTCACCTCACTCACTCACCATTAACTCACTCTCTCGCTTATTCCGCCTTTCTTTCGCTAATCTTCTCGCTTTCTAATTCTTTAATTGAGTTCTCGCACCTTCCTCGCCGCGCCTTCTCTCCGTCTTGATGCCGTCTTCACTCTCATCATCACCATCATCTTTGTTCATCACTATCGCTCACTTTCCTTTTATATCTCTGCCTGGCCCCCCCCCCCCCACCCCCTTCCCAGGAAGTTTTTGAACACTTTCATCTCCGCTGAACAAGAGTGAACACCATCACGCTGGTGCGGGAGGACGCGGACGGGAGGACAGACAGAGGGAGGAGACAGACAGAGGGAGGAGACAGAGACAGAGGGAGGAGACAGAGACGGAGGGAGGAGACAGAGACAGAGGGAGGAGACAGAGACGGAGACGGAGAGACAGAGACGGAGAGACAGAGACGGAGAGACAGAGGGAGGAGACAGAGACGGAGAGACAGAGGGAGGAGACAGAGACGGAGACGGAGAGACAGGGAGGAGACAGAGACGGAGAGACAGAGGGAGGAGACAGAGACGGAGACGGAGAGACAGAGGGAGGAGACAGAGACGGAGAGACAGAGGGAGGAGACAGAGACGGAGACGGAGAGACAGAGGGAGGAGACAGAGACGGAGAGACAGAGGGAGGAGACAGAGACGGAGACGGAGAGACAGAGGGAGGAGACAGAGACGGAGAGACAGAGGGAGGAGACAGAGACGGAGACGGAGAGACAGAGGGAGGAGACAGAGACGGAGAGACAGAGGGAGGAGACAGAGACGGAGACGGAGAGACAGAGGGAGGAGACAGAGACGGAGAGACAGAGGGAGGAGACAGAGACGGAGAGACAGAGGGAGGAGACAGAAACGGAGAGACAGAGGGAGGAGACAGAGACAGACGGAGGGAGGGGCCGCTCTCACAAGGATGACTCGGCAGATCACACACAAAAGACCAATCCCCCCAGGAACGTCTTAACTGCTCCATAATCTCCAATCACGTTCCAATCCTTCCCTGTCCGGCGTTGGACCTGTCCAGTGTCGGACCTGTCCAGTGTCGGACCTGTCCAGTGTCGGACCCGTCCTGCGTCGGACCCGTCCTGCGTCGGACCCGTCCTGCGTCGGACCCGTCCTGCGTCGGACCCGTCCTGCGTCGGACCCGTCCAGCGTCGGACCCGTCCAGCGACGGACCCGTCCAGCGTCGGCGTCCTCCACAAAAGACTATCCTCCACAAAAGACCATCCACCACCACAAAAGACCATCCACCACAAAAGACCATCCACCAAAAAAGACCATCCTCCACCACAAAAGACCATCCACCACCACAAAAGACCATCCACCACCACAAAAGACCATCCTCCACAAAAGACCATCCACCACCACAAAAGACCATCCACCACCACAAAAGACCATCCACCACCACAAAAGACCATCCACCACCACAAAAGACCATCCACCACAAAAGACCATCCTCCACCACAAAAGACCATCCTCCACCACAAAAGACCATCCACCACCACAAAAGACCATCCACCACCACAAAAGACCATCCACCACCACAAAAGACCATCCACCACAAAAGACCATCCACCACAAAAGACCATCCACCACAAAAGACCATCCTCCACCACAAAAGACCATCCTCCACCACAAAAGACCATCCACCACCACAAAAGACCATCCACCACAAAAGACCATCCACCACCACAAAAGACCATCCACCACCACAAAAGACCATCCACCACCACAAAAGACCATCCACCACAAAAGACCATCCACCACCACAAAAGACCATCCTCCACAAAAGACCATCCACCACCACAAAAGACCATCCACCACAAAAGACCATCCACCACCACAAAAGACCATCCACCACAAAAGACCATCCTCCACCACAAAAGACCATCCACCACAAAAGACCATCCACCACCACAAAAGACCATCCACCACCACAAAAGACCATCCACCACCACAAAAGACCATCCTCCACCACAAAAGACCATCCTCCACCACAAAAGACCATCCTCCACAAAAGACCATCCACCACAAAAGACCATCCACCAAAAAGACCATCCTCCACAAAAGACCATCCACCACCACAAAAGACCATCCTCCACAAAAGACCATCCACCACCACAAAAGACCATCCACCACCACAAAAGACCATCCACCACAAAAGACCATCCACCACAAAAGACCATCCACCACAAAAGACCATCCACCACAAAAGACCATCCTCCACAAAAGACCATCCACCACAAAAGACCATCCTCCACAAAAGACCATCCTCCACAAAAGACCATCCACCACCACAAAAGACCATCCACCACCACAAAAGACCATCTTCCACAAAAGACCATCCACCACAAAAGACCATCCACCACAAAAGACCATCCACCACAAAAGACCATCCACCACCACAAAAGACCATCCACCACCACAAAAGACCATCCTCCACAAAAGACCATCCACCACAAAAGACCATCCTCCACAAAAGACCATCCACCACAAAAGACCATCCACCACAAAAGACCATCCACCACCACAAAAGACCATCCTCCACCACAAAAGACCATCCTCCACAAAAGACCATCCACCACCACAAAAGACCATCCACCACAAAAGACCATCCTCCACCACAAAAGACCATCCTCCACCACAAAAGACCATCCTCCACAAAAGACCATCCTCCACAAAAGACCATCCACCACCACAAAAGACCATCCACCACAAAAGACCATCCTCCACAAAAGACCATCCTCCACCACAAAAGACCATCCTCCACAAAAGACCATCCACCACCACAAAAGACCATCCACCACAAAAGACCATCCACCACAAAAGACCATCCACCACCACAAAAGACCATCCTCCACAAAAGACCATCCTCCACAAAAGACCATCCTCCACAAAAGACCATCCACCACAAAAGACCATCCTCCACAAAAGACCATCCTCCACAAAAGACCATCCTCCACAAAAGACCATCCACCTCCACAAAAGACCATCCACCACAAAAGACCATCCACCACCACAAAAGACCATCCTCCACCACAAAAGACCATCCTCCACAAAAGACCATCCACCACCACAAAAGACCATCCTCCACAAAAGACCATCCTCCACCACAAAAGACCATCCTCCACCACAAAAGACCATCCTCCACAAAAGACCATCCTCCACAAAAGACCATCCTCCACAAAAGACCATCCACCACCACAAAAGACCATCCTCCACAAAAGACCATCCACCACAAAAGACCATCCACCACCACAAAAGACCATCCTCCACAAAAGACCTTCCACTACAAAAGACCATCCTCCACAAAAGACCATCCTCCACAAAAGACCATCCACCACCACAAAAGACCATCCACCACAAAAGACCATCCACCACAAAAGACCATCCTCCACCACAAAAGACCATCCACCACCACAAAAGACCATCCTCCACAAAAGACCATCCACCACAAAAGACCATCCACCACCACAAAAGACCATCCTCCACCACAAAAGACCATCCTCCACAAAAGACCATCCTCCACCACAAAAGACCATCCTCCACCACAAAAGACCATCCTCCACCACAAAAGACCATCCTCCACAAAAGACCATCCACCACAAAAGACCATCCTCCACAAAAGACCATCCTCCACAAAAGACCATCCACCACCACAAAAGACCATCCACCACAAAAGACCATCCTCCACCACAAAAGACCATCCTCCACAAAAGACCATCCTCCACAAAAGACCATCCACCACAAAAGACCATCCACCACCACAAAAGACCATCCTCCACCACAAAAGACCATCCACCACCACAAAAGACCATCCTCCACCACAAAAGACCATCCACCACCACAAAAGACCATCCACCACCACAAAAGACCATCCTCCACAAAAGACCATCCACCACCACAAAAGACCATCCACCACAAAAGACCATCCACCACAAAAGACCATCCTCCACCACAAAAGACCATCCACCACCACAAAAGACCATCCTCCACAAAAGACCATCCTCCACAAAAGACCATCCACCACCACAAAAGACCATCCACCACCACAAAAGACCATCCTCCACCACAAAAGACCATCCTCCACCACAAAAGACCATCCTCCACCACAAAAGACCATCCTCCACCACAAAAGACCATCCTCCACCACAAAAGACCATCCTCCACAAAAGACCATCCACCACAAAAGACCATCCACCACAAAAGACCATCCTCCACCACAAAAGACCATCCTCCACAAAAGACCATCCTCCACAAAAGACCATCCTCCACAAAAGACCATCCACCACAAAAGACCATCCTCCACAAAAGACCATCCACCACAAAAGACCATCCACCACCACAAAAGACCATCCACCACAAAAGACCATCCTCCACAAAAGACCATCCTCCACAAAAGACCATCCACCACAAAAGACCATCCTCCACAAAAGACCATCCTCCACAAAAGACCATCCTCCACAAAAGACCATCCTCCACAAAAGACCAGCCTCCACAAAAGACCATCCTCCACAAAAGACCATCCACCACAAAAGACCATCCTCCACAAAAGACCATCCTCCACAAAAGACCATCCTCCACAAAAGACCATCCTCCACAAAAGACCATCCTCCACAAAAGACCATCCTCCACAAAAGACCATCCTCCACAAAAGACCATCCTCCACAAAAGACCATCCTCCACAAAAGACCATCCTCAACAGAAGACCATCCTCAACAAAAGACCATCCTCAACAAAAGACCATCCTCCACCAGAAAAGACCATCCACCACAAAAGACCATCCTCCACAAAAGACCATCATCCACAAAAGACCATCCTCCACCAGAAAAGACCATCCATAACAAAAGACCATCCTCCACAAAAGACCATCCTCCACCAGAAAAGACCATCCACCACAAAAGACCATCCTCCACCAGAAAAGACCATCCTCCACCAGAAAAGACCATCCACCACAAAAGACCATCCTCCACAAAAGACCATCCTCCACCAGAAAAGACCATCCACCACAAAAGACCATCCTCCACAAAAGACCATCCACCACAAAAGACCATCCACCACCACAAAAGACCATCCACCACCACAAAAGACCATCCTCCACAAAAGACCATCCTCCACCAGAAAAGACCATCCTCCACCAGAAAAGACCATCCTCCACAAAAGACCATCCACCACAAAAGACCATCCACCACAAAAGACCATCCTCCACCAGAAAAGACCATCCTCCACCAGAAAAGACCATCCTCCACAAAAGACCATCCACCACAAAAGACCATCCACCACAAAAGACCATCCTCCACCACAAAAGACCATCCTCCACAAAAGACCATCCACCACCACAAAAGACCATCCACCACAAAAGACCATCCACCACAAAAGACCATCCACCACCACAAAAGACCATCCACCACAAAAGACCATCCACCACCACAAAAGACCATCCACCACCACAAAAGACCATCCACCACCACAAAAGACCATCCACCACCACAAAAGACCATCCACCACCACAAAAGACCATCCTCCACAAAAGACCATCCTCCACAAAAGACCATCCTCCACAAAAGACCATCCTCCACAAAAGACCATCCTCAACAAAAGACCATCCTCAACAAAAGACCATCCTCCACAAAAGACCATCCTCCACAAAAGACCATCCTCCACAAAAGACCATCCTCAACAAAAGACCATCCTCAACAAAAGACCATCCTCCACAAAAGACCATCCTCCACAAAAGACCATCCTCAACAAAAGACCATCCTCAACAAAAGACCATCCTCCACAAAAGACCATCCTCCACAAAAGACCATCCTCCACAAAAGACCATCCTCCACAAAAGACCATCCACCACAAAAGACCATCCTCCACAAAAGACCATCCTCAACAAAAGACCATCCTCCACCAGAAAGACCATCCTCCACCAGAAAAGACCATCCTCCACAAAAGACCATCCTCCACAAAAGACCATCCTCCACAAAAGACCATCCTCCACAAAAGACCATCCTCCACAAAAGACCATCCTCAACAAAAGACCATCCTCCACAAAAGACCATCCTCCACAAAAGACCATCCTCCACAAAAGACCATCCTCCACAAAAGACCATCCACCACAAAAGACCATCCTCCACAAAAGACCATCCTCAACAAAAGACCATCCTCCACCAGAAAAGACCATCCTCCACCAGAAAAGACCATCCTCCACAAAAGACCATCCTCCACAAAAGACCATCCTCCACAAAAGACCATCCTCCACAAAAGACCATCCTCCACAAAAGACCATCCTCCACAAAAGACCATCCTCCACAAAAGACCATCCTCCACAAAAGCGACATACGCAAGTTCAGAAAACGTCAAACTTATTTTTAAGAAGCCAATAAAAAGCCCTAGACAATAGCCAATGAGGAATCCTGTGGTGTGCGGTCCACAGCTGCCGTGTGTGGGGGTCCACAGCTGCTGTGTGTGGGGGTCCACAGCTGCCGTGTGTGTGGGGGTCCACAGCTGCCGTGTGTGGGGGTCCACAGCTGCTGTGTGTGGGGGTCCACAGCTGCCGTGTGTGTGGGGGTCCACAGCTGCCGTGTGGGGAGGTCCACAGCTGCCGTGTGTGGGGGGTCCACAGCTGCCGTGTGTGGAGGTCCACAGCTGCCGTGTGTGGAGGTCCACAGCTGCCGTGTGTGGGGGTCCACAGCTGCCGTGTGTGGGGGTCCACAGCTGCTGTGTGTGGGGGTCCACAGCTGCCGTGTGTGGGGGTCCACAGCTGCCGTGTGTGGGGGTCCACAGCTGCCGTGTGTGGGGGTCCACAGCTGCCGTGTGTGGGGGTCCACAGCTGCCGTGTGTGGGGGTCCACAGCTGCCGTGTGTGGGGGTCCACAGCTGCTGTGTGTGTGGGGGTCCACAGCTGCCGTGTGTGTGGGTCCACAGCTGCCGTGTGTGGGGGTCCACAGCTGCCGTGTGTGGAGGTCCACAGCTGCCGTGTGTGGGGTCCACAGCTGCCGTGTGTGGGGGTCCACAGCTGCCGTGTGTGGGGGTCCACAGCTGCCGTGTGTGAGGGTCCACAGCTGCCGTGTGTGGGGGTCCACAGCTGCCGTGTGTGGGGGTCCACAGCTGCCGTGTGTGGGGGTCCACAGCTGCCGTGTGTGGGGGTCCACAGTTGCCGTGTGTGGGGGTCCACAGCTGCCGTGTGTGGGGGTCCACAGCTGCCGTGTGTGGGGGTCCACAGCTGCCGTGTGTGGGGGTCCACAGCTGCCGTGTGTGGGGGTCCACAGCTGCCGTGTGTGGGGGTCCACAGCTGCCGTGTGTGGGGTCCACAGCTGCCGTGTGTGGGGTCCACAGCTGCCGTGTGTGGGGGTCCACAGCTGCTGTGTGTGTGGGGGTCCACAGCTGCTGTGTGTGTGGGGGTCCACAGCTGCTGTGTGTGTGGGGGTCCACAGCTGCTGTGTGTGTGGGGGTCCACAGCTGCCGTGTGTGGGGGGGTCCACAGCTGCTGTGTGTGTGGGGGTCCACAGCTGCTGTGTGTGTGGGGTTCCACAGCTGCTGTGTGTGGGGGTCCACAGCTTCCGTGTGTGGGGGTCCACAGCTGCTGTGTGTGTGGAGTCCACAGCTGCCGTGTGTTGGGGTCCACAGCTGCCGTGTGTGGGGGTCCACAGTTGCCGTGTGTGGGGGTCCACAGCTGCCGTGTGTGGGGGTCCACAGCTGCCGTGTGTGGGGGTCCACAGCTGCCGTGTGTGGGGGTCCACAGCTGCCGTGTGTGGGGTCCACAGCTGCCGTGTGTGGGGTCCACAGCTGCCGTGTGTGGGGGTCCACAGCTGCTGTGTGTGTGGGGGTCCACAGCTGCCGTGTGTGGGGGGGGTCCACAGCTGCCATGTGTGTGGGGGTCCACAGCTGCCATGTGTGTGGGGGTCCACAGCTGCCGTGTGGGGGGGTCCACAGCTGCTGTGTGTGTGTGGGGGTCCACAGCTGCTGTGTGTGTGTGGGGGTCCACAGCTGCCGTGTGTGGGGGTCCACAGCTGCCGTGTGTGGGGGTCCACAGCTGCCGTGTGTGGGGGTCCACAGCTGCTGTGTGTGTGGGGGTCCACAGCAGCTGTGTGTGGGGGTCCACAGCTGCCGTGTGTGGGGGTCCACAGCTGCCGTGTGTGGGGGTCCACAGCTGCCGTGTGTGGGGGTTCACAGCTGCTGTGTGTGTGGGGGTCCACAGCTGCCGTGTGTGTGGGTCCTGTGTCCTCGTGTATCTTGTAACACATGTCCCGGTATACCCAAGGTGGAGGACAACCTCCGCAGCTGCATCTTGGTTTACCAGGTTAACCTCTCCCGGCAAGTTTACCAGTCACAACAGTTAAACTGAACAGTTTACGAGGAGCAGGAGTGACACCTCCTGCCTAACCTAGTGATCCCACATACCGCCAACATATCCCCCGCCAACATATCCCCCGCCAACATATCCCCGCCAACATGTCACCATCAACATATCACCATCAACATATCACCATCAACATATCACTATCAACATATCACCATCAACATATCACCATCAGCATATCACCATGAACATGTCACCATCAACATATCACCATCAACATATCACCATCAACATATCACCATCAGCATATCACCATGAACATGTCACCATCAACATATCACCATCAACATATCACCATCAACATATCACTATCAACATATCACCATCAACATATCACCATCAACATATCACCATCAGCATATCACCATGAACATGTCACCATCAACATATCACCATCAACATATCACCATCAACATATCACTATCAACATATCACCATCAACATATCACCATCAACATATCACCATCAACATATCACCATCAGCATATCACCATCAACATGTCACCATCAACATATCACCATCAACATATCACCATCAACATATCACCATCAACATATCACCATCAGCATATCACCATCAACATGTCACCATCAACATATCACCATCAGCATATCACCATCAGCATATCACCATCAACATATCACCATCAGCATATCACCATATCACCATCAACATATCACCATCAACATATCACCATCAACATATCACCATCATTATATATCTAGCCACTCGATACTACAGGATGGGTATGGGGTCCACTCCCGTTCACAAGCTGATTAACTACTGGATATCTAGTTACAGCTAGGTGAACAGGCGCATAAGGTGATAGGACATGTGCGCCCAATCATTTCTGTTCCGCCCGGGATTCGCATCCAGAATTCCCGTTTGTGAATCGGGAACGAAACCCGTCTGAATAAAATTAGAATGACGAGAAGATAATTAGAAGAATGACTAATTATACCATAAAGTTATACCATAACGATACAGAAATTTACAAATGATTAGACTGATGTCTCGTCAATATTGAGCGCCACGATGATGTATAGCACGTCATCTTTTGGTCGTAGGGGATTTACACTCCCTAAACATCAGCTCCGTTTTCTAAGCGCGAGACGATATGGGCGACACTTTTAAATCTCACTCATGTTAGTTTCGTAAACTCCAAACATGTTAAATATACTTATTTTAACAAATTATGTAACCCGCTCATTAGTTCTGTAACTTGCCTGACTAGAGAAATTTTGGGGATCTGATTCTGCCCACAGTATGGGTATGGGGTCCAATACTGCCCACAGGATGGGTATGGGACCCACTACTGCCCACAGGATGGGTATGGGGTCCAATACTGCCCACAGGATGGGTATGGGGCCCACTACTGCCCACAGGATGGGTATGGGGTCCAATACTGCCCACAGGATGGGTATGGGACCCACTACTGCCCACAGGATGGGTATGGGACCCACTACTGCCCACAGGATGGGTATGGGGTCCAATACTGCCCACAGGATGGGTATGGGGCCCACTAATGCCCACAGGATGGGTATGGGGGTCCACTACTGCCCACAGGATGGGTATGGAGTCCACTACTGCTCACAGGATGGGTATGGAGTCCACTACTGCTCACAGGATGGGTATGGGGTCCACTACTGCCCACAGGATGGGTATGGGGTCCACTACTGCCCACAGAATAAGGATGTTTATTGAATGCATGCACGTGTATATATATTGTATATACATTGTATATATACACACACATACATGCATATGACGGGAGACCTGCTGCATGGGTAACAGCTTCTCCTCCGTATCAACCTACCGTGGCTTTGCGCCCTGGAGAGACCACTCCAGACCGACAACCAGAGCTCCACTCCATATAGTCTCCTGAGAGTGGTGGCTGCCCACGGATCTCCCGCGCCTGGACCTATCCTAGGCTTTACGGTAAGCGGGACGAGGCTACAAGGTCCCTAGCCGCGCTAACATTCATCTGACCTTTAGAGACAATAATTCTTCCTGGTTGTCGACTCTGCATACCTATATTAAATATATATATATATTATATATATATATATATATATATATATATATATATATATATATATATATATATATATATATATATATATATATATATATATGTCGTACCTAGTAGCCAGAACTCACTTCTCAGCCTACTATGCAAGGCCCGATTTGCCTAATAAGTCTAGTTTTCATGAATTAATGTTTTTTCGACAACCTAACCTACCTAACCTAACCTAACGTTTTCGGCTACCTAACCTAACCTAACCTATAAAGATATGTTAGGTTAGGTTAGGTAGGGTTGGTTAGGTTCGGTCATATATCTACGTTAATTTTAACTCCAATAAAAAAAAATTGACCTCATACATAGAGAAAAGGGCAGCTTTATCATTTCATAAGAAAAAAATTATAGTAAATATATTAATTCAGGAAAACTTGGCTTATTAGGCAAATCGGGCCTTGAATAGTAGGCTGAGAAGTGAGTTCTGGCTACTAGGTACGACATATATATATACATATATATATATATATATATATATATATATATATATATATATATATATATATATATATACATACATACATACATATATATATATATATATATATATATATATATATATATATATATATATATATATATATATATATGCTACTATAAACCTTGGCTGTATGGTAGCCGGATATAGCGGCCATCACCCATATAGGACAGGTGTGTTCAGTAAGCGGAGCGCCACAGTCCCTGGCTTGATGCGTGGCACTCCTGATGTCCCTGGCACCCTCCCCTACCCCTAGGCACCAGGCGGGTAGGCCTAGTGTCCCCAGGGAGGCCAGCGGGCCCTAGTGTCCCCAGGGGGGCCAGCGGGCCCTAGTGTCCCCAGGGGCGCCAGCGGGCCCTAGTGTCCCCAGGGGGCCAGCGGGCCCTAGTGTCCCCAGGGGGCCAGCGGGCCCTAGTGTCCCCAGGGGGCCAGCGGGCCCTAGTGTCCCCAGGGGGCCAGCGGGCCCTAGTGTCCCCAGGGGGCCAGCGGGCCCTAGTGTCCCCAGGGGGCCAGCGGGCCCTAGTGTCCCCAGGGGGCCAGCGGGCCCTAGTGTCCCCAGGGGCCAGCGGGCCCTAGTGTCCCCAGGGGCCAGCGGGCCCTAGTGTCCCCAGGGGGCCAGCGGGCCCTAGTGTCCCCAGGGGGCCAGCGGGCCCTAGTGTCCCCAGGGGGCCAGCGGGCCCTAGTGTCCCCAGGGGCCAGCGGGCCCTAGTGTCCCCAGGGGGCCAGCGGGCCCTAGTGTCCCCAGGGGGCCAGCAGGCCCTAGTGTCCCCAGGGGGCCAGCGGGCCCTAGTGTCCCCAGGGGGCCAGCGGGCCCTAGTGTCCCCAGGGGGCCAGCGGGCCCTAGTGTCCCCAGGGGGCCAGCGGGCCCTAGTGTCCCCAGGGGGCCAGCGGGCCCTAGTGTCCCCAGGGGGCCAGCGGGCCCTAGTGTCCCCAGGGGGCCAGCGGGCCCTAGTGTCCCCAGGGGGCCAGCGGGCCCTAGTGTCCCCAGGGGGCCAGCGGGCCCTAGTGTCCCCAGGGGCCAGCGGGCCCTAGTGTCCCCAGGGGCCAGCGGGCCCTAGTGTCCCCAGGGGGGCCAGCCGGCCCTAGTGCCCCCTGGGGGCCAGCGGGCCCTAGTGTCCCCAGGGGGCCAGCTGGCCCTAGTGTCCCCAGGGGGCCAGCGGGCCCTAGTGTCCCCAGGGGGCCAGCGGGCCCTAGTGTCCCCAGGGGGCCAGCGGGCCCTAGTGTCCCCAGGGGGGCCAGCGGGCCCTAGTGTCCCCAGGGGGGCCAGCGGGCCCTAGTGTCCCCAGGGGGCCAGCGGGCCCTAGTGTCCCCAAGGGGCCAGCGAGCCCTAGTGTCCCCAGGGGGCCAGCGGGCCCTAGTGTCCCCAGGGGGCCAGCGGGCCCTAGTGTCCCCAGGGGGCCAGCGGGCCCTAGTGTCCCCAGGGGGCCAGCGGGCCCTAGTGTCCCCAAGGGGCCAGCGAGCCCTAGTGTCCCCAGGGGGCCAGCGGGCCCTAGTGTCCCCAGGGGGCCAGCCGGCCCTAGTGTCCCCAGGGGCCAGCGGGCCCTAGTGTCCCCAGGGGGCCAGCGGGCCCTAGTGTCCCCAAGGGGCCAGCGAGCCCTAGTGTCCCCAGGGGGCCAGCCGGCCCTAGTGTCCCCAGGGGGCCAGCGGGCCCTAGTGTCCCCAAGGGGCCAGCGAGCCCTAGTGTCCCCAGGGGGCCAGCGGGCCCTAGTGTCCCCAGGGGGCCAGCGGGCCCTAGTGTCCCCAGGGGGCCAGCCGGCCCTAGTGTCCCCAGGGGCCAGCCGGCCCTAGTGTCCCCAAGGGGCCAGCGAGC